>NW_009701689.1:61166-78082 GCF_000703405.1 Apaloderma vittatum
CCCCCTGCCATAGCCACTTCCAGCATTCAGGTGCAATGTTCTGCCTGGTACTACTGTGGGCAGGGAGGTGAACCAGGCTTCATGGAGTGGCACAGGGCTCTCTGCCTACTGCTGCATTGTGCAGAGTACATGTGCCTGTATGATTTTCAGGGGATTATGTTTTCTTACCTTCTGTATGCTGGCCAAGGGTCAAAAATGCTATGTAAGCAGAGCTATACATACATTTGTGGACCTCCTAGAAGGAAGGGAAGAAAATAGAGATGCTTGTTGTATATTTATGAGAAATGGTGCTTTCTTTGGCTTTAAAAATAAGCATTTTATTTCTTTGACTAATTCTAAGGGAAACTTGCTATATTAATGTCCCTGCTCACTCTGTCCTGACATATGCCCCATACATGATAGTCTTTTTAATTCCTTACCTTTACTGAGTGTCTCTCTACTTGTCCTGCGCCTAAGAAACCCCAAATGTAGAACTTTCTGTGAAACAGATCAAGTGTAAAGGATACAAAGTAACTGTTAAGCAAGAAGTACAGCAATTCTAATTTCTGTATCATAACTAACATGCTTGCTGTCAACATGACTGATGACAATAATGTACAGCAAGAAGAGGCACGGCGCTGAGAGATGCTGACTGATAAAACCTGTGTTCCTGATAGGGTACACATGAGCACAAGCTGGCGAGCTGCTGGTGCCTGCTCTCTCTCTGAAGCCTCTCCCTGTTCCTCGCCCTTCCCCGAGAGCTTGTGAGTCACTTCCCCTCTTCCCTGAAGAGAAACTCTTTAGAAAACGACATCCCGGGCTGCCGTGTTTATTGACTTTCAGAGACCTGGAGAACAAAATCATTCCATGTATCTGCGGAGATGTTTTTCCTTAACTACTGACTCCATAGATTCTCCCTGGGTGTTGAAAGTCAAACTGTTTTTCTTCTTATTTAAGTCTTGATGAGAATTCAAATGCTCAGGACAAGTTTTGCTTTTGGAGATGCTGTGAAGGCCTCAAGCTGTGGCATACATGGGCTGCACAGCAGCAGGATCTTCCCCCCTGCATACCGGTAAAGAGGGGTTTGCAGTCTCCTCTTCCTACAGGGTGGAGATTGACTTGACTGCTTGGAGGAGGGGACATCAGCCATGATGATGGGCAAGGAGACAGGAAGAGTAATGTCACTTCCCCACTCACCCCCTTCCCCCTACCTTTTCAGCTTGCTTTGCCCATGCTCAGTAAAACAGGGACTTACTCAGGAGGCAGTTTGTACAGTTGAAAGGCTGAGTTTTCCCCTGGGACTGAATGTTCCCGTTGTTCAAGTCCTCTCAAAATTGTGCTAAGTTACCTGAAGGGTCGGATATATTTTAGTTTTTTTTTTTCCTTCTTCTCCAAGGGAGAAAAGGCCTCCAGCTGGAGGCTTCCATAAACCCTTAATAAAGATCTCTGTAGAGTCCTTGATGCTCACTGCATACCTTCACTTGTGAAGCTGTATTGCTACCAGAGCAACTGGTGATGTTATCAGCACAAGACTGATTTCACCTTAGGAACAAGCAGATGTAGAATCTGCTGTGTAGCCTCCCTAACCCAAGATAGGGTCTGCAGCTTTGCCTTCCACCATCCAGTTCCTGTGCTCTAATGGGACTGTATTAAACTTCAGCAGCATGGGCTTGGCTAGTTTGTAGCTTATCAACAGACCTTACTGATATATAGACTAGTAGTCTGCTAGAGTTGTCCATGTTTTATGTCCTTCCTTCTTGTTTCAAATACTGGTGGTGCTCAGGAGCTTTTTGTGTAATAAGCACCAAGAGAGTATGGAAAACATCCCTCTGTGCTGGGGAAAATAGAGAATCTGGAAGTGTGTTTCCCTGGAAAAAAGATAATTTATATGTGCTTTCCAGTACTCTCTGCAGTTAAGTGGCTTCTCAGTCTGATTCACTAGTATATAAAAGCTGTTCTTTAGCACTCTGAAAGTTCAAAATGGCTTTATAGTAGATCAAGTAATCACTGGAGAGTATCTCCTGGTGTTGGAGGATCTTATGCCTGGTAGGGTTGCCATGATGGCTCCCGTGACAGTCACTTTTTCTAGGCTGTCAGTATCAGGGATACACCGGAAGATTCGGCATTAGTTTACTTCCTTCTTGGGATTTTCAGCACCTTCAGGGTTGGTTTTGGCCTGTTGGTTGCCCTGACTTTTAGTGGTGATAGAGATAGAGCTCAGCTAGACGGTTGTAATATTGGACGACTAAAGAGACTTAATCACGCTGTGCATCTTGCATGTAGTAAAAGATCCTCCCACTGTGGGGGATTTTTTAATTCTTTTTTTAAGCAGAAGTATAAAACAACACTATTCCTATAATTTAGCATTTTTCCTCCCAGACTACACTGTACTACACCTCCCCCAATAAATCTATGAGACTATCAGTTAGAATATTGTTTATTAGTTTCTAGAATCGGTCAGTAACAGCATTCTTCTGATCATAAAGTTCAGTAAATGACTCCTTTTAGACAGAAAGGATCTTAAATTTTGACCAGGATGAATGACTGGAAAAAGCATTAGTAAATTAAAATCTGGGAGAAGCAACGATGCTTTACTTTTAATGGAGAGAAAATTGTTCTGCAGATGCTTTTCTTTATGCCTTTATTTTGAGCTTTGCAATACTTGATCGGATATGACATTGAAGAATAATCACACCTTTTGCTTTCCCTGTGTATTTTAAATCAAAGGATGGAGGTGGTATATAAGTATCACAGTATTGTGAGTTGCTCCAGGAGAGATAATGGTGTATGGTCCTGTTGGCAAAATCATTAATCCAGTGATCATATGGCACTGCTGGGACACGCAGTCAGCAATGGCTTCAGTGAGCAGGATCAGCGACTGCGAGGACTTTTTGATGGGTTGTTTGTTTGCTGCTATAACCCCCAGGCCACTTAGCTTTCCTCAAATACACATTGCATCTGATTTAAAATCTCTCTTCCGTGTCTGGTGGTATAATTTTTTGTGGGTTTGTGGTGGTTTTTTGTTTTTTTGGATGTGCAAGGCTGCAGAAAAAAAGTCTCAACATTTCTGTTGGTTTTAATATTAATATTTATAGTTTTTATTTTATTGTACCTTGGTGGTAATGTAGTCCCCAGACCAGTAAAGCTGCCAGCAAAAATATTTCTAGCCTTTAGAAAACAACATTCAAAGAACATACAACCTTTTCTGTTTCCAGGATAAAAGTGACCTTCCCAAACAGCACCTAATGTTATTTCCTCCTCAACTCCCAAAAGCAGGTCCTGAGCAAATACTATTTCGACTGGATGCTAAATCCCTTACCATATTTCAATTCACTTGAAGCTCATTTAGTGTTTTTAGGTTTAGTTTATGTCTTACTGGGACTGGCAGTTCCTTGCTATTTGGCATTTTCAGCTGCTTTCGATTTGTATAAGGACTGGCCATTTCTTGACCTTTTGAAGGTACCAGTCTCAGCTGTTCCTCTCCTACATGTGGAACAGGAAGCAAGAGTTCAGAGAACGAAAGACGATGTTAAGCCGTCTTCTGTGGTAGCCTGTATCTGGGGACATCCAGGAGCTTGCATGGCTCATAGCATATCAAAGAGCAATTTCAAAGCCGATTGCCCTTCTGCTTTCTATGTGCCTGTGGGTCTTTGGAAGCAGATAAGTCGGAGCATAATATATTCAACCACAGACTTCTGCTGGTCCCCTTGGCAGCCCTTTTCACCACTGTTTCCTGGTGGGCAAAGAAGACAAAAGCATTGTGGTGGGACTGTAGGAGAGCTGAGAATAATAGAGCCCTATGTTACTATACATCCGAAAGAGCAGCACAGAGAAGCAGGACATAACTTGATCCTGGATTTGTTTCTGAAGTTGCTGGGCTGGCGTTCCTCAGGACTTTAACAGTACTCTGCAGCTTTAGCTATGGCTCTAGGTCTGTGATGACATGTCTGTGTTTCAGACAGAGTGGTTTTTTGTCCTGGTTGGAGCAAACCATGGGTTTCTAGCGTTCACAATAGCAGTCTTGGTTGTCCATAACCTCATATTTGAGCAGCTTTAAACCTGAAGAAGTCAACATTTGAGGATTAATGCCACCTGATTTTGTCAGCTGATGCTCTGATTCTTGAGAGCAAGTTGTTTTAGTACGTAGACAACACCAACATTTGTAGTTTTCCAGATGATCATAGAATCGTAGAATTGTCAGGGTTGGAAGGGACCTTAAATATCCTCTAGTTCCAACCCTCCTGCCATGGACAGGGACATCCCCCACTAGACTGGGCTGCTCAGAGTCCCATCCAGCCTGGCCTTAAAAACTTCCAGGGATAGGGCTTCCACTACCTCTCTGGGCAACCTGTCCCAGTATCTCACTACCATTTCTTGGGACAGCATCCAATTACAGTAAATAGCACAGGGATGAAACTAACTGATATAAATGTGCAGATATGTTGCTTAAAAACGAGCTAATGGGCTAGTGTTCACCTCATCTTCCTCTTACTGATTAAATTATTTCAAAAGATAACAAAGCTAGGAAATGTTGTAAAATGACCAAAGGAAGGTTAGAGCAACTGGTGACTTATCAGAGCATGTCTTGTTGCAAGAAAAAGCTTTGACCATGGAAAAGCTTAATTGTGGGGCAGCTGGAAATGCTCAGACACCCTTTGAATGTGTTCTTTGGTTGCATGTCTCCATTTTGAGTGCCTCTATTTTTGGGTGCCAATAGGGTGATACCCTGCATGTCACTGAGTGAGGGATGGTTTGCAGGTCCTACTTCCTTCCATTTGGGGTTTCACGAATTAGCACATTGGGTCTGTGCCACCTCAGAATCGTTATCAAAGAAATGAGACATTCAGTGGGATATTTGGGCATGCTGGCACAAATATAAACAAGGATTTGAAACCCATGCCAGGGCAGAGGTCCAATGCAACACCTGTGTTCCCAGCTGTGTCTTAAAACATCTAAACCTTGAAAACCTGAGTTTATAGGGCTGAAAGTAGCATAAGAAGTCTGCTTAAACCTAAAGATTTTTGAGGTTCTAACAATTAGGAGGGAGAGTTAAAAGCTGGCCTACCAAGTTCCCTTAATGCACTCTCCTTAAGTCCAAAATTTACTTCATTCATCATTATCGCACAGTTTGAATTACAAATTAAGATTTGTTAACTAGCGGCATATTGATAGGAAGACTACATGCATACCTACATGAAAAAGAAAAGCTAGGGGTACTGGGTGACTCTTTAATGAATGGTACATGGACTGAATATTATGGTTTTGGTTAGTCCTGTAAAAAGCAATTTTCCACTTATGGTCGGAAAAAAGCCTTAAAACTAAGAATTCCTATCCCAAATATGGGTGCAGGCAAACATCCTAGGCTACTCTTCTAGCAGTACTGCTGACTTGAATTGAAAAAAACACTTTCTTCTTAGGTTCCCATTTACCTGCCAGGGACTTACTTGGGGACTATTCCTCCCTTGCCTGGCACTTGTGTTTTCAGTTTACCTCTGCACACTTCTCCTGGATGGCTTTTATACCTATGGAAGAAATCCCTTAAGTGATATGAAACGCATCTTGCTTACCTTATTCTCACTCGCTATCCCTTGCATTTATTTTCATATACCTTTGTTTCCTTTGAAGTTGTGCTTAATCTAGAATCAGACTTTGAGACTGGCTGTTGTAGTTGCTCTTTGTATACAAAGGAAAATGGTGAAACCTGTAATAATTTACACTCAGTGTATTGATTTGCTAATAGTACAGCTCACTGATCTGAAGATTGGTGAAGATCGTTGGAAGAAGGAAGTGAAATAAATATTACATGTGTAAAAGATTCGTGTATTGTAAGGGAAATATAGTAGTACTACTGTTCAATTAGCAGCTCTATTAGGAGAATTAAATTGCTGAAAGAAAATTTTTCTGATAAAATGCACCATAGTGTTAAGAGAAATCCAAACAAATATGTGCACACATGTTACTGATTAAATGCTTTCCAGGCTTGTTTTTAATGACACTTTAGTTTCCCACAGTCACTTCTAATATAGAAAAATTTGGAGCCACCTTTTCGCCCCCTCTCATCATGTTGTGTGTTTAAAATTTGCCAGCTGAGGTGTGGCTCAAAGTTGGCATATCAGGTATAATCAGTATAATATCGTATCAGTATAATATCATATCAGTATAATCAAAGTTGGCATATCAGGTTTTCACTCTGATAATTATACAGCTTGCTTTGCTTGACAAGTCCTTCATGTATGTTTGTTTATTTATTGCAGTTTCACAAGCTACAAATGTGATTACATGCTGACCAAGTCCTACTGGAACAATTACAAGAGGAGAACCAGTGCTTGAATCAGCAAGTTGCTAGTCTAACAGCTGCGTTTATGGCACTGCAGAAAAAGGTGAGATTAATAAAAGAATAACAGTGTTTAAATATTTGAGCCTTGGAAGCAGGTTAAACCACTATGTGATTTTTATATGCTCAAGGTTTTGTACGGGCACGTTTTCTTCTGCATGCTTCAGAACATAATTTATTGTATGACTAACATTATAATGTTATTTACTTCAATATATTATATATGACTGAGAACGCTAGGTTATCTTTTCATACTTTTGGGAAGCTTCCAAATGCAACATTGCGTTGCTGTACCTAGAGTAATCCAGAGGGGAGTTGGGAAACTACTGTGGGTTTGTTTTCTTTTAAAAGGAGTTGAAGTCTGATAGAGTTTCATTCTTTAAAGGAAGATTATTTAGCAGTTATTTAGAATGGAGGTAGCACTCAACCTTTTCACAGCTGAAGGAGGGGGAAAGGATTCTGTTGCAGGCAATAAGATATCCACTGCTCTCTATGACTGCTTCTTCAAAAATTGGTTTTTATTAGATTTCACATAGTAGTAGTACAGTTTAGTACAATACAAACCCATGCAAACGGCACAGCTAAATTCTCGGTAATTGCTTATGGATGTTTATAGTTTTTATATCTCTTGACATAAATATGAGCTACAAAATGTATGAAACCTGGTTGTGTTACATTAAGTGGCACTAATTTTCCTCCCTCCAAAAAAAGGCTGTTTGCAGTCAGATCAGTGCATGGGTAGGGTGTGTTGTGTATGGATTTCTTTAACAATGGAATGGTCAATGAAGATGATATGCTGCCAAGTTTACGCATGCTTCAATTTTTTTGTAGCCCTGTGCTTGAGGAACCATTGTTAAGTGCAAGTGAACAACCGGCCTGGGGTCAGGATGTGAGGCTGTGTGATAAGCAGCTGTCCCTGGGGCTTCTGTTCTCTGTGGCTGGCTCTTTGGCATGTGGTATCTGATCCAACCATAGCATGGCTGCGTGGAGGACTGTACGGTGGAAGATGATGTGTCTCAAAGTGACTCAGAACTGAGAATCTTTTCTCCTGTGATCAGTAATGCCATCTATCTCTACAGCGGGCTGACGTTTTAAAAACAGACCACAGGATAATTTGCCACAAACTGCGGTTTGGTTGTCCTCAAACTGTTTCTGACTTAGCTCATCAGTGTTGGCTGGAAAAAGAAATACAGCTTCAAGGCTAGGTTCAGGAAATGAGAAGAGGAGGAAGCAGTGCTCTTCCCTCTCTTATCGAAGAGCTCTGCAGTTGAAATGTTCACCTAGCACGTAACATGTGAATGAAATTCCTTTGATCTTGGTGAGATAGATTTGAGCCTTAACTCCCACCCCTGAGAGAGTTTTCTAACTTCTAGGCTGCAATTAGGCATTTTGGGACAAGCTCTTCCATACTTTTTGCTTAAAATGTAAGTGCCCTGATTCTGGGGGAGGATATGGAGTAAGAGGTTGTGGATTCTGTTTTGCTAAGTCCCTGGAGACAGAGTACTCTATAGGCAGCAAGTGTTCACCACTTTATACTAAAAGTTTTCCATGCACAGTGGAAGAGCCAAAGGTGGTTGTTCATCTGTTCAGCAGTCTAGACTCTTGATCCTGCAGCTTGTTTGCCCTGTATCTGACACTCATGTAGACTCCAAAACAAATGGTTGTATCTTCAAGACTTTTTCTGAGAAGCAGCACTTGCGCTTTGCAATGGAAGATAGATGTGCCAGAGGGAAATCCGACTGCATGTTATCTGACTGCAGCCCTTGGTTACAGAGCGTGTCTCTTCCAAAACTGTGCTCTCAAACTAGGAACTGGAGTGCTGGGTCCCACTCCTACTCATTAATCGTTTGAAGGCTAGACGTGGCAAGTTGTTTCACAGATACCTGTGATATAAGAGGAAACTTTCTCTGGAGGGCCTTCCTCTTTAACTGTAGAGGGTGCTTAAGTGACCAGAGGGTTCAAGTTAAGTAAGGAGATGTTTGTCTCCAGCCTCCCTAATCCAGTGAAGATAATTTTGGAGGAGGGAGCTGAGGATGTTGTCCTCCTAATTTAGGCATGTACCGTAGATGCTTGGTTGTGCAAAAACTGCCTTTTGTTTAAAAGTGGGTTAAAGCGCTTTAATGAGCATGGTATAAAGGATACCTTTTATCTTGGTCTGGACAAGATCAAAGACTTTCTGAAATAATGTTAATGCCTGTGAAATAAATGAAGTGCTTTTTGTCTCTTTGGAAATAATAGTGCAGTTGAAAAAACAGTTTTTTAAGCCTATTGGACTAAAGTTTCTTCCCCTTTGTTAGAGGTAAATAATACTCAGGGTATTGAATCCAACATGAATATTGGTATGCTGCACATACTGGATTTTAGTAGAGTAAGGTAGAAACAAAGAGGTCGATCTTTTAAAATCTTTATTTTAAACCAAGATATGGGGCTTTGATCAACCTTGTCTGGTGGGAGGTGTCCCACAGCAGGGGGTTTAGAACTAGATGATCTTCAAGGTCTCTTCTAACCTTAATCATTCTATGACTCTACGATTCTATGACGGGTAACAAATATAGTCACGTATAATAAAAGCTATTCTCATTAGTAAAGGACTGTGCTAGATTAGGACACTGTGGTAAAACAACCTGTGTTGGCAACGGTGTTACCATGCTCTGATGTCACAGTGAATGTCACATCAGGCTGTGCTAGATCACTTGGGTCAGTTTTCTGCTGAAAACATGGTGGTGACATCACAGAAGGTCACTTGTTACATACTCTTTAATGTATGGCGAGAAGACCCGTCGATGCTTCAGAGTGGATTTGTACCTTCTTCCGGATGGTGCCTCTGGAGGAGCTGATATGGTAAAACTCAAATTTTATGCAATCCTGGCAAAACCGTAAGACTTTCTAAAGCAGTATGCAGTTTGTATGCGTTAAGTATTGAAATAATTTGTGTGTCTGTAGCTGGGAAAAAGTGTGGATGTTTTTTTCTTGTTGTGGTATGTTTTTTCTTGTTGTTTTAACTGAAGTTTCATCTTCTCTGCTTAGGGAAGGAGCATGAAATTTCAGTAAAGCTCCTAAGAGGATTTTGGTTTGCTTAAGTCCAGGAAATGTATAAGCAGTGTTTCTCAGAGTATCCTGTTACTCTAATCAACCAGAACAGGATTGGCCATTTCATAAATAAAAAGGGGGTTTTAAGACTTAAATCCCAGGTTGGCTTTGGAGCTTTGTTTCTGTTGTAGCCGAGTTCATTTGCATTTACTAAATGCTAAGCTAATATAGGTGCTGCTAAAACTTCTCTGGGTGTAATTATAACATTTTAAGGTTTATTTGCACTTCTGTTTTGAAGTTTGAGGTCAAACAGACCTTACAACTGTCATAAACTTTCTTTTGGCCTATGACACTTTGTGGATTTTCACTGCACTCGCTTACTGTGTGTGCGAGAGATGCGTTCTTCTTTGTGCTTGCCTGCTACAACCACTCTTCTCAGTGAAGCCCAGTGATAGGGCAAGGGGCAATGGGTGCAAGCTGGAGCACAGGAGGTTCCACAAAAACTTTAGGAGAAACTTTTTTGCTGTAAGAGTGACAGAGCAGTGGCACAGGCTGCCCAGGGAGGTTGTGGAGTCTTCTCTGGAGATATTCAAAACCTGTCTGGATGCGTTCCTGTGTGACTGCCCTAGGGGATCCTGCTCTGGCAGGGGGGCTGGACTAGATGATCTTTTGAGGTCCTTTCCAACCTCTAACATTGTGTGATTCTGTGAAATCTGGGGCAGGGAAATAGAGTCACAAATGTTCTGCACACTGACAGCTTCATCTACGTAAGGAGCTCATGTTTGACATGAACCTTCAGTAACTGATTTGTGAATTATCTGTGTGTGCTTTCCTTTTGCTCTTCTGTGGTATATGTTTCTGGGTGCATATTTCTGTGCCCTCTTCTAAAGCACGTGTGTGCTCCATATGGAAGCAAAGTTGCTCTAATGAGAGCAAAGGTGCTGGCAGCCCCTGGGAGGCTCTGCCAGAAGCGCATTCACACCTCAAGTTTGCATTTCGGATGACCAGACCTGTGCCAGTATGAGGGTGCAGGAACAGGGCTTTGTTAATGACAGCGCTGGGGCTCACCAGGGTAGAAAGCAAAAAGCAGCAGCACCCTTACAGAAGCTCCTTTTTGGAGTTTCTAGGGCTTTCCCAACAGATAGACAGACATGAAGAGCCAAATAAATCCTTTTCTGCTCTGAGGACAGTCCTGGAGGCATCAGCCAGACAAGCTGCTCCTTGTCAAGTCAAGTCAACATGGGGTTGGTTTGTGAGCAGTGGGACTCTGTGAAATGCATAGATGAGCCAGCTGGCAAGAATGTGGGACCACAGTCATCACTAAGGTTTTTGTGATAATAGTCTTCATGCCATTAAGTTTTTTCAGAGGTGATTTACAAATGTTTTGTTCAATTTAGCACATTAATTTAGCTATTACCCCTTTGCATTCCTTGGCTTGGTGAAATGAGCTTCTACTCCACCTTACCTGACCTTCTGTGATTGCTAAACTGTCCTCAAAAATTAATGCTGATACACCGTAACTACATCAGTTCCTTAACTACTGTTACAAGCAAGATTTACCTGCCCCATCAAAAGCACTGTTTTCTTCCTTCCCAAGGCTATGGTATTATATGTTTGTAACGTCAAAACAAAAGCCAGTCTCGGATGCAGATGATTTTCTCTATCTTAATTGGACTGCATCCTATATCTGCTACACCAAATAAAGATTAGCCTTAAATGATGCTCTGAGAACTAGACACACAGAGTGGTAAGGAAACCTACAATATAAAACTATAATTACCTGGCAGAATAGGTGAAATGCAGCGTACGTGTCCTATGTGTCATGATATGACAAATGCAGTTGTCTTTAGGACTAAACAAGAGAATAAGTGTCACAGAAATGTGACGGCTGCATTTTGTCATGGATTTTTTTTTTCCAGCTGCAAAGTACAAAAGGTCGGTTCAGAGGAGGGCCACGAAGATGATTAGAGGGCTGGAGCACCTCTGCTATGAAGACAGGTTGAGAGAGCTGAGGTTACTCAGCTTAGAGAAAACTCCAGAGTGACCTAATAGTGGCCTTCCAGTACATGAAGGGGGCCTACAGCAAAGTTAGAGAAGGGCTTTTTACAAGGACCTGTAGTGACGGGACAACGGGAAATGGCCTGAAACTGCGAGAGGGTAGATTTACATTAGATATGAGGAAGAAATTCTTCACCATGAGGGTAGTGAGGCACTGGAACAGGTTGCTCAAGGAAGTTGTGGATGTCCCCTCCCTGGAAGTGTCCAAGGCCAGGCTGGATGGAGCTTTGAGCAACCTGGGTTAGTGGGAGGTGTCCATGCCCATGGCAGGGGGGTTGGAACTAGATGATCTTCAAGGTCCCTTCCAACCTTAACCATTCTATGATTCTACATTAAAATATCCCAGGAATTTAGCCTGATTTCTAACTGAGATAAAGTACAAATATCCTAACAAATACATACTGGTTATAAAAATTTCTGTTTTGTTCTTACTGTCTTTGTGGTTAGAAATTGGATTCTTCAGCTGCAATTGCAATGAGTGGTAAAAATGAGAGATCCCTGGTGTAAAATACTGCAGCGTGCAAAGTGATGCAGGAGAGACCTCACACTGCTGTTTGGATCTCAGTGAAAGAAAATACATCTGTCTTATGTGTGTATATATAAATCCTTCCAGTGGGGGACTAAATATTCTAGGGTTCTAACTTTACCCTGTGAAAATACAACTGCCCAACCTCTCTCTGTGGCCTGTGTGCTCTACTGGTAGACACAAATGTTTGGCTGGAGAATTGGAGCCTCTCCAAATTAACAAAGAATTCTTTCAGGGAAAAATTAGGCTACAGTTTCAGGAATACTTTTCTTTCTTGTCTTTGCTCTACAGAGGCTATAGATGTAGCATTGACTTAATTCATCTGCTGCAGTCCTGACCTGAGCTAATTTATTGCAGGTTAGCACCAATAAGCGCCTCTGTTTCTTTGCTAGTCTCTCTGCTGACAAGAGATGGGAAGACAGCTTAGAGGTAGCTTGGTCACACCTTGCTTTTTGACCAACATAGAATTCTTCTCTTTACGAAGTGAAGTAACACTTTATCTCTTTTGGAGGTGGATGGAAAAAAGAGGAAAGACAAATCACTCTGATACTGCTCAGCCACAAGCAAGGCAATGGGGAGTCTTTTCATTTGTCTTCTAGAGCAACGGTACAAATAAAGCAAGAAGCCAATAGCTTCTTACGTGAGGCACTGCCTCTCTTCCTCCCCAGCCTCCCACAACGTATCACTTGCATTTCTGGGTGATATCTTGATGACCTTCTCAGTGCTGGAGTGCTTAATTTTCAAATGAAAGATGGCTCCATGGGTGCTCCTCTTGTCTGGCTCTGTCAACAACCAGAACATGCAACAGCTATTGTTGCAGCTGTGACTTTTTTTCAGTGGACCAGTGTCATTGTGATTTATTCTCCTGCCTGAGTAGAGGATTTGGATTTTAAAATAATCCTATCGAGACATCTCAGCCAAATAAATTTCATTGACTGTGCTTGATTATCTGAGACTAGGCCTGCAGTGATGAATTTACTGTAGAAGCTACTCTTGGATAACTGGGGACCATGAAGGAGTGCTGTATGTGGGTTCCCAGTGCTTTCTGCTCATTTTGCCTATTGCAAGTCAAATTTTAGGAGAGGTGAAAAGAGTGATGAGAACTGCTAGAGATTTTTTAATAAAGGTTTGATATTTTTAGTGTTGGGGTTTTTTCAATTATTATTTTGGGGTTTTCTTTTGGCAAAACACAGGGTTCTGTCAAGAAACATTTTTGTTCACAGTGGGTTATTTTGATGATGCTGACAGCATTTCCTCATCCGGAACTGGATTACTAAAGGTAGAGTGTTCAATTTACTGAAAAAAAGCTTCTAAATTTCTGATGAATTTGAAGTGTGTGCATGCATTTATGTGCACATATATATGCGCGTACAAAATGAAAACTGCATTTCCCAGATAGCTGTAATGAATGCAGTGCTTGTCTATTTTGTTGTGTGGAATCCTTCTTAGTGACACTGGTACTCTCCCTCATCTGTAAAGAAATCTGTAGTCCTGAAGAGGATGCATGAAGAAATATATGTTTAAGCTTCATAGAATCATAGAATGGCCTAGGCTGGAAGGGACCTTGGAGATCATCTAGTCCAACCTCCCTGTCATGGGCAGGGACGCCTCTCAACTAGATCAGGCTACTCAAGGCTCCATCCAACTTGGCCTTGAACACCTCCAGGGAGGGGTCAGCCACAACCTCTCTGGGCAATTTATTCCAAAGTCTTGCTGCCCTCGTACTGAAGAACTTCTTCCTAAGGTCCAATCTGAATCTACTCTCCTTCAACTTAAACCCATTTCCCCTTGTCCTATCAGTGGACACTCTTGTAAAAAGTCCCTCCCCAGCCTTCCTGTAGGTTCCCTTCAGGTATTGGAAGGCAGCTATTAGATCCCCCCGAAGTCTTCTCTTTTCAAGACTGAACAATCCCAGCCCCCACAACCTGTCCTCGTAGCAGAGGTGCTCCAGCCCCTGGATCATCCTTGGGGCCCTCCTCTGAACACACTCTGACAGATCCACGTCCCTCTTATGGTGGGGGCACCAGAATTGGACGCAGTATTCAAGGTGGGGTCTCACAAGAGCAGAGTAAAGCTTCTAGGATATTGGTCAAACTACTCCTTCTAATCAAATTTCTGACTTTAATAGTAGGCTGGTTCTTGCAGTCTGACTTTGTGTCATGACTGACACTTCTTATTTCTGAGAAAAATTACAAAATAAGAGAAGGGAGAAAACATTAGTTAAAAAGTAGTATTTGAGATCCTGTTGTACTTTATTTTTATATACAATTTCTGAACTCAGTGGCTGCCAAACATTTTCTAGTGACTTTAACTCATTCATAAAGAAGCATCTTGTGCTCTGAAGCATCGACCAAGTAGAATCTTGGGAACTTCAAATAGGAGACTTCTGCTTGGAAGGAAAGTATTTACCTGAAGTTGAAATGAGTGTGGCTACTACAGTACTTTTCTTAGGGCTTGGCTTTAGACTCCCTACAACATGCTGTTCTCACATTTTACTCATGATGATTAAGGGGAAGGTGTCTCAGTCTGAACTAGGTTTGCTACTGCAAGTCTTGCACCATTATTACAGGATTAAGGTCTTTCTAGCATACATATACTCAGAAAAGTTATTCTGTCTTTGAGGTGAATAATTGCTCACTTGAAATGCTATATATGCATTTGTGTGCGTGTGTGTGTATGCCTATGGGGTTGGGGAGGAAGAATGGACAGGCAAAAGATGTAATTATTCAACAGAAGCCTTAGTCTTGCATTATAAATATGGATCATGAATTAAGGAGCCCAAGGACATAATATATTCATCTTCTGCTTGAATATCTAGTTTGAATCATAGACTTGTCTGAAAGTCCTTATGAAAGATGAGCACTGACATTTAAAGTAATTCTGACATATACATCATCTGTGTATGGGTACAGTGGGCTTTTGCAGCAAAGGGGCTGAGGATAAGAAGATGCTGAATTGAAACAGAGCCAGTCAATCTTTTTCAAAAAGGAAAACTTATTTCAATGCATTAGCAAATGCCCACAGGTAAGGCAAGGACGTGTTTAGCATAAATGTCAGATCATTCAATTGGAAGGATGAAATTTCTTGAAGCATCAGTGTGGGCACTAGGGAGTGGGCTGGCAGCAAACGTGGGTTTTGTTCACAGCCCTGGCATTGGCTTTGGGTGAGCTGCTTAATCTCTTCCCACCCAGCTCCTCTTTTGGTTGCATCTGTTCAGCCTGGTGAGCTTTCCCAAAGAGCAAGCATGCAGTTGTGTAACTGCAGAAAGGAGCCGCAAGGCAACTCTGCCCAGCAAACCATGCACCTTATCTTAGACACAGTGATTGTACTCTTAGCTCTGTTAGCCATGGCAGTGGAATGCACACGAGAAATATGTGTAAAGAAGAGGTGTTCGAAATGGCATCCTGTTCCCACTGCTGGAGAGGCAGAACCACCAGAACACAATGTATGATTATCCAGAGTCTACCACGGCTTGATTATGTTATTGGCCTTTAGGCTGTCCTGTAATTGAAGATAAATGCTGGGTAAAATTAATCCAGTATTCTACAGGCTTTCTTTCAGTTGAATTGGTTTTGATAGGCAGCTACAGGAGTCCTATTGTGGTAAAAAAGGGTGGTAGTGTTGTGGTTTTTTTTTCCCCTCTGCACTTAAGCATTTAATGGTCAAGAGAGGTTTCTGTAGTACAATGCCTGTGAAATACCAGACAGAACTTGTCATGATGTCTTACAGGCACCAGGCTACATCTTATAAGTGATCAAGAGATGTCCTGTAGACACTTATTCACATAGCTCATCTAAACACTTGAGCCACTTTACACAATTTAGCCTGACCCATGGTGTTGCATCGAAGTGGAGCACCTGGGTAAGTGGCTACCTGTGGATTCAGGTGAATGCTTGCCTCCTCACTGTGAGTACTGATCCCTTTACTGAGGTAAGGCTCTGATGCTCCACTGGCAGAGATATGCAGTAACTCCAAATTCTTCCTCTATAGAAAGAAAGAGAATTGTGTGGGGTGCACCAGCTTGTGGTAGCTCAGCTCATGAGTAGACACCTTTTCTTTTACCTGTCGCTGCAGAAAGCCCTGCAAGAGGTTCAGCTCTGTAGGGCAGATGAATGCAGATGCTGATATGCAAGGGAGAAGATGAGCTTATAGGACTTGCATCCTATTCTGTAGGAGCCTGTCATTGTACGTATGAATCTCATGCATTTGTTGTATATTTCAGTAGCAAATTATGCATGTTAAGAGTCTCCCGTTGTTTGGGTTAAGCTTTGAATTTGTTCCGAGCAAACTAGGGACTCTTTCCTGAAGAAGCTCATATAAGTTATAGCACAACCGCTCAGTAATCTTACTAAGTGAAACACTGAAATTATTGAGGAACAATTAGAAACTTCCTTGAGAGAATAGGTGTATTGTTAAGGGTTGAAATTTGATGAGATAGGTGACCTTTACCTCTTCCCATGACAAGTCTAAGCTTTTTATTGCAATTCCACTACCACTTAAGGGGTCAGGAAACGCAACTTTAAATCTGTGCATGTGACACGTTTAGTAAACGACTGCTTCAGTGCTAGAAGCAGCAATAAGCGAGGCTGTGTTTGGATAGACAGACCTATGCAACTAGACTCCCAAAGGACCTGTGCTTCCACGAAGCAATGTCCAGTTGCTGACAAACTGCTTTTGAGCTTGGAGTGATGCAGTGAGCAGGTTACCCATATTCAGCATCCTTACAAGCTGCAGGGCAGCGTGGAAGTGCGATGCCAAGCAAAGCTTGCTGCCTTCTAGCAGTGCCTGTAAGTTGTTCTGCCAGCCAACAGAAACTGAGGTGCCAACAGAAACTGAGGTACCAACAGGCGAAGGCATTTTTGGCTTTATTTCAGTATTCCTTTTTACATGCTATCCTGGGTCCTGTAAGCTAGGAGAATTGGTGTAGGTGCTGTGGAAACGCATGCATGCAGTTTTCCTCCTACAAAAATAAATAGTGGATTCAGCAGG
>NW_009701689.1:78113-84380 GCF_000703405.1 Apaloderma vittatum
CTATGTGCTTTATGTGTTTGACATTATTTCAAATTTCACTCTTTCTACATTTTTTTCTAGTTTAATACATTTAAATAAGGAACATTATAACAGTTGAGCTAAAAGGGAAAAAAACCCCACCAATGTTACAGAAACAATGGTATAGACTTTTGTCTCCTTGAGGGCTTTAGTACAAAAGAAACTTCTCTTTCTGCCCAGTAAAGCAGATGCTGAAGATGTAACTAAAATTCAGACAACTGTCATCTCACTGTGGACAGAGCCTTGCTTTCTTAGCATGTTTTTTTTTTTTTCCTACAGTTTTCAAGTCTTGAAGTGTCATGTATCTTGATAGTTAAGGACTAGTTTGGAGACAGTTCCTCTATTAGCGTGACTTTACTAAATATTTGTGTATTAGAGATAAGAAAGAGTCATATTTAGGCAACATATAGAGCCAACAAAGAAGTGCTATACTTTTTTCTTCTTCATCCCTGCCCTCCTCCCCTGGCAGAGCCTCTATCCATGCTAATAAATGTTTCTGAGCCTACTTTCAACAGAAGACAGGTGAAGACGGCATTGATTCCTAGTTGTTGGAGGAGCGGTGGGATATCTGAGGTATAACTATATCTGGGATACTTTATGAAACAGGAAGGATCTCCCTTTTGTTCACTTGGGGTTCTAGAGATGAGGGGTGCTTCATAACAGGAAAAAGGCATTGTTAGATGTTGTTTTAAGTTTGGGCAGATGCCAGCTGAAATGTTAATACAGACAGGCTGACAGCTGGATGCATGTTTGGTATTACAGGTACACCCTTAATTTAAGGATAGGAGGCTCCTAGACAGAGCTGGTACTAACTATTGATGTGATGACTGACACCTTGACTCAAAGGAAGATGAAAGATACCGCACTGCAGAGTGCAAGAAAGGGGTAATGAGTGTTTTGGAGCATTTCTCTTTGAGCCTATAAAGCCGATTAAGCTAGTCTGACTGGACAGTGTGCACTAGGACAGGTCATAAAATGTATTGTGTTTCCAAAGCTGATTACATGTCTGATCATGCCAGGATTTTTCCGATTACAGCCAGATGCTAGTCTGCGAGGAAATAAGTCAGCATTATGCTGAAAGTTGTCATCTGCTGTTGGCTTGTGAAATTAAGAGAGTTACTGCCAGTTATGTTATCTAAAATAGCATCAATAGTTTGATATGAAACCGAGCTTGCTTTTATGCTGTGCTATGTTATGTTAATCCCAGTATTTTTTGTATTTTTGTAATGTTGCTGCTACCAGTACTGCTTTCTGTTAGTAACTACGCTACTTTCTGCACAGATTTATGTGGTTTGGAGAGCACCATGGGATGTCTTTGATAAGGACTGAGCCCAGAGAAGTTCATGGGCTCTGCTGTCATGGTTTTTTTTTCCACAGATGATTTTTGTAGAGGTCACTTCAAGGTCTCAATCTCTGTTTCTGTAACAGAGCTTCTTCAGGAAGGAGTCCCTAGTTTGCTCCGAACAAATTCAAAGAGTAACCCAAATGAGATATGTGTAAGACACAGACTGTGAAAACAAACAAGCAGTTTCAGCTAAACTATAAAACTCTGATGCTTTGGAAAGGTATGGAGGGAGACACATGCAGTTGACTCTTGCCTTGTGCTCCTTTACAGTCGGCCTGTGCCCAGCACGTTTGTGGGTCTGTCCACCCTTGTTAAACCACATCCTGTGCAGCGGCTTGGATTGATCTTTGTCCTAACCAGCAGCATCTGGTACATTGGGTCAGGCTTAGAAGGTTTAAGTGTTCTGGAAAGGGACCTTGTTTTCCTTCTTTTTAGGCTAGTGTGTTGGCACTTTGATGTTGTCTGTATACCCGTTTTGTCACCTGGGATGCTGCACATTGGCAGAAGAGGGACTTCGGAGATCTCTTAGAATAATTCTGTATTATTAAGAATTAATTATTAACTTTTTAAGTGAAGTAACTTAAAATAATGTTACTTCACCTCCATCTGCCTGTATCATATAGAGATCATAAGTTAAAGCTAATCAGTCAACCAGCCATCTCCTACCATTGCCAGTACAGAATAGTGACTCATGAAGAGATGGAGCGCAGCTGAGTGCTCCCTCCCCGGCTTTTTTGAAGCGAGGGACTCCAACTGCATCCCTGCAGATACCAGCACAATTTTTAAAACTATTCTTTATTCATTGGATAAGTGAGTAGGAAGTACACGGAGATCAGCTTCTACATCTTGATGGATATGTGCCAGCTCATTTTCTCCATTAGTTGCTGAGATAGTAGAAAGGCTTAGATGGAAAAAGTGTCCCTTGAGCCGGGTGGAGAGTTTAAAATTTGGACTTGGCTCTGAATTTTGCAGCTAAGCCTGAAAGACAAGAGAGGCCAGCTTACTTGGTACTGTCTGCCAGCATCGGGCAGTGGTTTGTGTGTGGCTCCAGTTTCCTTCTCACCTTCCCTAACACTGAGTTTTGTAGAGCTGTGCAGGATAGTTCCACGTGCACTAATTGCAACATGCCTTAGGCATAGATATCTGCAGCACTAGAGTTCTCATTTCCTGATTTTTCTTCTGCTGCTTCTCTTGAAAACAAATGCATATCAGGAATTGAACCTCTTTGAGACACTTTAGCACAACTCTCTTATGCCCATCACTGGAAAATATGTTCAAGACTTTACTCAGAATTAAATACTTTTAGGCTTGAATCTCCTAAGTTGAAAATATTTTCCCTTTTATATCCATATTGCCTTTTTCATCCTCTTGCCAGATGCCACAAAAGTACAAACTCAGAGTGACAGGTATTTTGTGGGACAGTAAACATGTTTTCTTATTGGACTCGGCCCTGAGCTCAAACACCAAATCCAGGAACACTTAGTAGGAGTAGAGTGGAGGGTTCAGTTTTGGATCTAACTTTGAAATTCAGCCTATGCACTAATGAAAAAATGTTAATTCTTTCAAACTTCCAGCTTAATTTTCATCTCAATTCTTGCTCAAAGGAGATATTTTCAGGTTGCCAAAGGGTGGGTCTACCTCTGCCAACTTCTGTGACGTGGACAGTAGACTGCTTCCTGGCATGTGGGCAACTTGCACAGAAATGAGCGAGTGTGGGAGTGAGGCATCTCTGGAGATACTCGTGACCTCTCTTATCTTCCTGTGATGTGCTGTTATTGGCAACTTCTGCTCTTCCATATCTGAAGTCTTAGTTTTTCATAGGTGGTTACCTAGTATTTTGTATTCCGGTGAAGTACTGGGATGGGTATTACATGGACTTTCTGGACTTGCTAATTTCCATTGTGTGGTCTAGAAGGCTGGATATAGATGGCTAAAGAGATTACTTTGATATAGATTACTGAAAGATCTGCTATCCTTTTTGTCTTCTACTTACTGATGAGATCGCACAAGCACATTCCAGTTTCTAACCTAGGTCTCGGGAGGTCGTGCTAGTTCTGCATCGTGGGGTTGCTGTCTTCACTTCAATCTCTCTGGGCCTCAGCATTTATAAAACCACCTGAGTAAACCATTCTATTCATCAAAAGCTGTTGTGGAAAGGATGCCCACAAGAGCATGTGATATGTTAATGATAATATGGTGATGGGCAGAACTGTTTGCACACCTAGAGCAGATGATCAGGTGAACAAGGGACTCATTCCTTTCTCTGTTAAGACTTGATCCACAGGCTTTTGCAATCCTTCTAGATTTACCTTAATGCAACTCCATCACAGCAGAGTACTTGGGAAAAAAACCACAGCCTGTGGCAATTGGGAATGGGCAGGAGAGTGTGATGGTGAAATATCGCCCTTCTAGTCTTCTCAGAGCTCCTGCTACCATGATTGTCATCAGTTTAACCACTTGTTCTGCTGTGATGAACAACTACCACTACCAGGTAGGTCACCCTGCTCTTGCTAGACAATGTTGCCAGTGCTACTAGAGAAGAGTCTCTGCTGTAATTTCTGCAACCTTTCTGAAGTTTTGAGGAGCTGTATGTTTTGTCATTTCTGGTTATTTAATGTATCATTCTTTGCCATTCTGTATGAATTATAATAGTCTAGTCTCCTTGAGAATATATAGCTTGTGAAACTTCACTGCATAACTATTTCCTTCTCTGGCATGTTAATTAAAATATAAGAGAGCTAGACATTTCAAAGATAGGTGTGTTGCTTTCCCTTTCCACTTGTATTGTAGCCTGCTTGTTCCATCCTATATTTCCATTGCTTCTATATTTAGCTTACAGATCTATCCTGGATCATGCTGATGAAACTGATGTAAGACTTTGGCCACTTAAGTGACAGTTAAAAGTATATTTAGAAAATTCTTCCAATGACTTTGTCCCATTGAATACCACTTTCCTTATGGTGTTACTTATTTATAGAGTAGAATATTAATGAGCATCAAGAATTGACATCTGTACTTCAATTAAAAAAATTGCTTAATTAAAAGGATAATTTAATTCTTACAAACAACATTTCTAACCGTGCAATGCAAAAAAATTTTTTTTTTCCATCTCATTGGTAAAGGCCTAACCCCAGCTCTGGACCTAAATTTATGTTTAGTATCAAAATTTTTTTTTTGACTAAAAACTATAATCAAATAAACTAAGCATCAAAAAAAGTTTGTGAACCATATACCAAGTTTTAAGAGTGCTTGACTTGGCCATGACAGTGTATAGCAACTAAAAAAAACCCTTCCAGCCTCTGCTGGCTTTATACTCATTCAAAATGAGAGGAAAAGTAATGATGAATGAACTGGCAGTCATCTTCACTAAGGCTATAGAACTGGATCTATTGCACATTGCTTTAGAAGAACTTAGCAGTGATGCATTCTTTAATAGGTTAGAAAACTTTGAATGCTTTGGCCATTGTGCCATGGACTTTTTTGCAATGTATATAGGAAATCTTCTTAGCTGCATGTTCTCTCTGATATAACTAAATAGAACAGACTGGAGTAGAAGCATAATATCAAAGCAGCGTGTTACTTTTCTGAACAAATCTGAATTTTTTTAAATTTCTTTCTAATTTTTTTTTTTTTGCTTCTCTATGGCAGGCTCTTTTTTTCCGTTTCATGATATTTTGTCCTGTTTAGTCATATGTTAACATTTACTTACTACTATCTATACGCTAATTCTTGTGGAGCCATTGCATTTTGAGAGATATGATTTGCTGTTTGCCCAAAACTTAAAATTTGACATCACTTGAAATTTTTAGCTTGTCAGTACTGAAGAGTGAATAACACTTCTCTTTCAATGAGGGTGTGCTGACACTGTCATTCTCAATGATTATCTTGGAGGTGACTCTTCCTTTGGTGCCTGTCACTCCCTGCTTAATGGCTTAATGCTACTTTCAGCTAGATATCTTTGAAGAACTGTGTGAGTAAATTAGAACTTTCTTCTTCATGTAAGGGGGGTATGTGATTTTTAGCAAGATTATATAATTTCATCTTAAAATCACAAGTCTCCCAAAACTTGAAGATATCACTAGTGATTTTTGATGAAGTACTGGTTAAAAAAATGCCTAGAAAAATGAAGGTAACATTTATTAAAAAAAAAAGATGCAAATGACTGTACATAGGTTGGATATATGGTAATCTTTGGGATTGTTTTCACTTCTGTTCTAGACGTTCCCTTGATGACTAAAAGGGAGAAGGTGACATGGTGAAAATAGTAGAATTATTTTTGATCATTCTGTAAGTGGCAGCTTTTCCTGGAGCTGGAACTGAACCAGCACCACAACATGATGTCATATTTTGGCCAAGGTCTGGCTTTTTGAAATTATGTCTGGTTGCTTGGATTAATGTTATAGGAATTCAAATGGGCACAGTATTCTTTTACATGGACCATTTTTAGCTGACCTTCAAGGAACCCCTTCATCAAGTCCGTTCTTATCACACACTTGATGGGCTACACTTTGTTCACTTGATGGTGGTGAACAAACCATTTTTAAAAATGGAGAAGGAAATAGAGGAGGCAGGAAATAGGGAGCAAGAACAAAAAAGGCAGAAACCAAGAACTCCCCTAGTCTAGCATTTTGAAATGGAAAAACAAAAATGCAGACCCAACAGGGACTCAAACTTGCTGTGCCTGAAGCAGAGTAGGAGTGTTTGTGGTCACCCTTCTCAGCTTGATGCTGCAACTCCAAGGAGCCGCTGAGAAGGACCAGGCTAGTTGGTGCCCAGAGGTCCCACCAAGAAGGGCAGTGAGGAAGGATGTCTGAGGAGTGGCTGGAGAGTGGCCTGACAGGGAGGCAACTGGAATACTAGTTGATAACTGGTTGGACATGAGCCAGCAGAGTGCCCAGGTGGCC
>NW_009701690.1:0-9666 GCF_000703405.1 Apaloderma vittatum
AGGCTCACCTCTCAAGCCTGTCAAGGTCCCTTGCCTCCAGTGTGTCAACCACACCACACAACTTGGTGTCATTAGCAAATTAGCTGAGGAGCAATAACTGTATCGGCTCTACTTAACTGAAATTTTTTAAGTTCAATGAGGGCAACAGGAGCCCAGGTATTTGCTGCTCTCATGGAAGGTGAAAAAGCTTTGTAACAACTTACGTGGAAGCTTTTCTGAAGAGACAAGAAGTACTTTGAGGGAAAGCCAAGAATAATTCTGAAGCGAAATCTGAAAGGTAAACTTTTGGATAAAGTGGGGTGGGGGCTCTCATGTAGGCAGGAAACCTCAAATACTGAGATGTGGGGAGTTATCCAGAAATTCCAGTTTTAGCAAAGCAAGTTAAATTTTCAGAACAAACCTTCTCCTTCCTGCCAGCATGCACAAACAGATCACAAGAAAGCCAACCCACTGAGTTTAGTTTTGCAGCCAGGCCACTTGACTCTTTTTGTGAGGTAGCATGAAAACTTCCTTATAATTAAATATGAAGATAATCCTAGAGCATAAATTCAAACTTTTTTAGTTTAGATGTGCAGAAGAAGATGTCATACTAAATTAAATGCCTTTCTCTGTTTCCTTAACCAAAGCCTGATACGTCTTCTGTCAGCATGTAATAACTGCATAGCAGGCATCCGCAAGAAGAGCTGAGAAGCGGCCACGGCTGTAATTCAGTTCTTTATCTTAGGTCAAGCAATAACACTCTGTTTGCCAGAAGATGGTGAAGATTTTGTGCAGGTGTGGCAAGAACATAATGCTGCACCTCTGACAGCCCCAGCTCCCAAACGCCTTTGCCTGAGCCAGACTTACAGCATTCTCCACCTCTGGTCAGCTCTGTACAGTTAACATTGGTTCCTCAGCAAAACCAAGCAAGTACTCTTCCCAGAGACCACCAAAGTTTCCCCCAACTCTTTTCTGACAAGCAAATTCCACCATTCTCTCTCAAGTTAGGGAGAAGTTGAGGCAAAAAAATAATTAAAAAAAAAAACACCGAGAGACAAAGCCTTTTAAAATTCAATTTATTTATTTTTTAATGTAAAATTACCTAGGGACAGCCCTATGTTCTGGCAAGACATAAAGCACTGCAGTTTAAGCCCAAAAGGCCCCAGGATATTGCCCTTAAACAAAGCCACATACACTTTAAGGAGCCCAGATGTTTTTCATGCAAAACACTTGCTCGCACTTTCTGTGAGGGATGTAGGAATGGTTTACTTTGAACACAGGCAACACTAGAAAGTAGCAGAAGGGGTTTTGGCGTTCTATTGAAATACATGTTAACATTAATTTTAAAGACTCTCTAATGCTGTATATTAGTATTGTCAGAATATCTGTGTACAAGCAGAAGCCTGTTCTTTAAAGAAGGAACACAGCCAGTGGCAGCAGACTCAGCGCAGCACCACTGCTTGGATGAGCCATTTTCCCTCAATGGATGTTAGGATGGATTTAGGAACACAGACTGCAGCAACAATAGGTCCTTTGTACCTAAAGGACAAAACTCCTTCATACACAGATTGTTTTATCATGACAGCTGTTGCATCTAATTAAATATAATGAAGTTGCAAGACTAAGGCTTTACACATGAAGTTTAAAGAAAGCCCCACAATGAATGAATAAGATCCTCTTTTCTGGTCTTCCATTAGAAACATCAGCATGGGGCCAAGTGCATACTAATACAGAGCTTTAAGACCCCAAGTTTTATTATATCAGAGTCTTTAATATCTCAAATTTAACATCTCCAATATGTGTGTCAGCTACATATAGTAATACAATCCTTCTACAATCCCTGCAAGGGAAAATAAAAAATAACTGCGTATCTTATCTCGATCCAGAACACAAACACCATTTCATGCTTCTGCTTGGCTTTTTTTGTTTAGAAATGACAGGCACACAACAATTTGTGCAAAAGCCAAAATCCACAGTACCAGGTCACAACAAAGAGGGGCAGGGTCTAGAGGCATAAATAATCTAAGTAAATCTGTAATAGCCTCAGAGCTTTCTCTGAATCCAAGCACCAGTATTGGTGCCTTTTAATCCAATGCTTATGCAGGGGCACAGGCTCTAGAGAGGAATGTGTATGGAAAACCCAGAGCCATTTGAAAGACTAAAAAGTCTGACCAGGCAACACCACAGCCTGTCAGCCCACAGCTCTCACCCTTTCAACAGACACCGTATGAAGAGTACTAGCACAAGGCACAATGATTGCTCTTCTGAGGTGGAAGAGCAGCACATTATATTGGAGCAGGGTGGGCTATGGGCACACAAGGGAAGTCTATGACTTAAACTCTCAGGGCATAATCCTGTGAGAGGGTAAGGGGACCAAGAACCCACTGTTGCAGAAAAGTTCTGAATGACTGTACTCTTCCCAGATGGAGACATGACAACATACAAAGCAGTATTTTTACCAGATGTAAACTAGAAGAAGCTCAAGGATGTTCAAAGGTATGGAATAATTGTCATGCAAGTATGAACTAAGCTAGTTAGGATTTCTCAGTTTGGAAGAAAATTAACTGAGGCTAGGACAGAAGAGCAAATAAATTTGTGAGTTATATGAACAGGCTGGACAAGGACCACGTGTCCACTTCTCTACCAATAGAATAACTACATTCTGAAGAAGAAAAAAGTATTTCAATTAGTGCTGTATGTAGATAACTTTCCAAATAATGTGAAGGTTATCTAGGATAGCCTTTGTTAAAAAATACTGTGGATGCTGGAGTTCACATGATTTCAAGGGGAGACTGAACAAGTTCACAGAAATCCATTTAGTAACTCATTATCTAGGAACTTTTAGCCTCCAAGACCTCAGCAGCTCAGAGGAAAGCAATGGTGCATATCTTTGAAATACTCTTCCTCAGGCTTCAGCTTTTAACCAACATCAGAAGTATACTACTAGGCCACAGAGGCTTTTGGCCTGACCTAGCAAGGCCAGATATGTTCTTACAGAAGCCAAAGTGCAGAAAGAACAAAAATTCCATGTATTTAATAAGAAATAGCAATGTAACAAGTCACACAATGCCCAGTAATGATATACGTTCATTCTGAATTCTAGATAGGAGCCCATTTGTCAAAGAGGGATTTACTGATTTGATATGCTACCCTTCTGTTTTAGCTATTCCATTATCAGTCTGCTTCACTTTACCTCACGGACTTCGATGGAATGTACCACACGGCACTTCTGAAATATACGAGTGAGATTATGTGATGTGGTCACCTCTCATAGCTTGATAACCTCATCTACATCCAATATAAAATGTTTACACTTCCCAACAAGGTACTTCAAACAGTATGCAACAGGTACTGTTTGTTCCCAGATAAAGGTAGGTCATCGCAAATCCTGGAATGTCACCTAAATAGAAAGAGATTGTGTTTGAGAAGTACATGAGAAGTGATTGAACACTGGCAAAATACCCCTTCCTGGAAACTCTTCACAGGCTTTCACTACAGAAGCATGATGGCAAACAAACATGCAACGGTGATTCCCAAAGTGTACCCAAAGCACTGTGGTGGCAGGAAAAGTAACTTTCAAAATTTTGCCTACACAGCTGTTATCAGTTTCTAAAGGTGAAAGCTATTCTCTCCCAGAGATCACCAAGCATTGAGTATGCAAATCCACCACCAATTCACACAACATACATTGTGCATCAGGAACTTCCTATAATCACTTATCTCTACAAAGACAAAGAGTTAACCAAGCTAAGCTTTTGCAATTAAAGTGTATTCAGCTAGATGTTAAACAATAACTTTAGCTCCCACAAAGAACTTGGATCCCACAGTACAGAATTTGAAGTCCACTACTGAGCTACACAGGCTAAATTCCGGCATCCTAGTACAAATGCAAAATTCTTTAATTTCTACTTCTTCAGGTAGCAGGCAGCTCACAGACTCATAAATCTGAAGAAGAGTGGTCTGTTGAAAGAATTGAGCAGCTCTAGACCCATTTCATAAGCCTGCCAAGATAGTTAACTGGTTGTCCAGCCACTTGCCTCTCACACATTCCATAATGAGGCTAGAACAACCACAGGAAACATGGACATTTTCATGCAAAATCAAGAGAGGAAGAGAGGGTGACTGGTCTCTCCAGTTCAAGAAAGACAAGGAACTATGGGAGAGAGTCCAGCACAGGGCCACTAAGATGATGAGGGGACTGGAACATCTGCCCTATAAGGAAAGGCTGAGAGAGCTGGGTCTGTTTAGCCTGGAGAAGATGAGGCTGAAGTGGAATCTCATCAATGCTTATAAATATCTAAAGTGTGGGTTTCAGGAAGAAGTGGGCAGACTCTTCTCAGTGGTGTCCAGTGACAGGACAAGGCGCAATGGTCACATACTGGAAAACAGAAGGTTCAACCTAAACAAAAGGAAATTATTCTTCACTAGGAGGGTAATTGAGCACTGAACAGCCTGCCCAAAGAGGGCAAAGCTCTTGCTCTTGAAAGTGGGAGGGAGAAGCAAGTGCACAATAACCCTCTCTCAAATGGGACAATTCCATGCTCCCTTCTCAAGGTTCACAGAGGTGCAGGTGCAGAGAAGGCAGGTGATTTTTCCCCTCTACAAAGTAAGAACTAGAAACAAAATCTGGATCTGAACAAACGTGCAATATGGAAGGAATACAGTTAGCTGTTACACTGAGCTACATCTCATTTCCAGCCTCACACAGCAACAATTTTCTCCCTTTTCTAGAGGAAAGAATCCTGTACACTCAGACTCAGTAAAAGCCAGACTTCAGTGGTTTCTGCAAAGTGCCATACTTCCCAGCTCACATGCTAAGTGTTATCTAATGCTAAAACTAAGCTTCAAAGGAAGCACACAACACAGCTAAAATATATTACTTAACACCATGTGCAGCGTGGTTCAGTGATCTTAGGGAGCATTGCCTTCCTTCAAGGTCAATTGAGTGATTATGGGATTTACAGTGCACATAAAGCTCTTTGGACACAGGGTGCCAAACAAGAACAACACTGATGCAGGAATCTTTAGTGGTCATCAAGAAGTCTTATTCTCAAAAAGTTCTGACACACTGCAGCTTTTTTTCATGGACAGAGCAAGACACTCATGTGGGCGGAGGGAGGGAGAACAGGAAGGCTTATCTCTCCCCCTCTGCCCTTTAAGAAGGCTAAGAAATTCTTTAAGTAGTGACTAACATAACAGTTAACACCCTTGATTTCTCTGCAACAGCTAACATGGCAGAACAAACTGCCCTCGGAAACGCTTACTCAGCTCATGCAGTAGTTCAGGTTTTTGGCACAACTGCGAGCTCATTCTCTTATAACTTTAGTCATCTGTGAACTACTCCCTAAACTTACTATTAATAGACTCCTCCACCTACCTTTTGCAGCTATGAATGGGAGCTCTCACATCTGGGAAATGGAAGCTTCCTTATGTTTCCATTTTGCACCAGAGTATACACAGCCTGGTATCAAGTACACCATATACCGTGTCATCTGATGTACTACAACTGGTGCTTCCAAGGAAAGGATAAGATTTTATCCCTAATTAAATCTATAGCTATCCGTAAGATAAGAGTGGTTTAATTAATTATGAGCACTTACATATATGAAAAAAGTTTTTATTTCAGTCCAGTTATAGCAAACTGCTGTGGAGAACTCTGAGATAAAGCTGCCGCATGCAGTTAGAAGACGCACAGTCAAGAATAAATTGGGAAGATCTGGGAACAATTATTATCATTGTTTGTATTTAGAATAAATCCTTGTCACTGCATTTGCATCTCTCTGGGCTTGTTGCTAAATTTTAATGCCATAATCTGTTTACAGATAGCTAAAGGTTTGGCAGAAGACTTGCGTGCTGTCTTCAAGTTCTTTTTTTCAGAATTCATGTATATTCAATATGAAACAGGAATGGAGGACTTGTCTAACAACTTAATGCCTAGCACACACCAGCACATTATTAACAACACAGGACTGGGAAAAACCTTTTGAGTCATCAGTTCCAGGCAGCAGCATTAAATTGTATCCTTGTCAAACTTTATCTCCAAGCATGTTACATCTTGGAATAGTCTCCTAACAAGACCAACAGTGAGGAGGGAAAAAAAATAAATAAATCCCACCACACACACTTAACTGCTTTAATGTTTAAAAGACTCCTCAGTCATAAGTTCTGCTTAAAGCAGTTCTTGCTCCTCTTTGGTATTTAAACCCTTAACATTTTAGACAAGTGAAGGAAGAGGTACCTTGCTGAATTCTATCAGGCTAAGTCAGCCAAGCACTCTCTTACTGTGAGGCAGCTTTCTGCCTCCAGTCCTCCCAAAACCCTTCTCTAGGTCCTGCTTTGAATTTGTCTCTCCTGGACACAGGTAAGTACAACCTATAGTCACTAGCACCTTTTATTAATGTTTCCCATTAGAGAAACTCTATGCAGCATCGCAGGTGAGATGGGCAATAAGAAAATCACACTAACACTGACAAATCCATACCCTTCTATCCTATACAGTGAGGAACCTTCTTCTCCAACTCCTCCAAGTTTAACCATTGCAATAGGACCTCATCACCCCAGCCCTTCCAGGCCCTTTATATAGTGACCCTCTGCATCAATAATACCCTCCCTTCAAGAGCATGGCCTTTGCAGATTTTATTACTGTGTTCAGCTTTCTGATGACAGGCCATTAGCAAAGGTATTAAGAAAATTGTCTGTCTGCATATTATTCACTTGTATTTTCTGTTTAGCACCAGAAGCTGTTAGACTGCACTTATCGCTGGTCCTCTCTTTACAGTTTTATACACACACTCACAATTACTAAAAGCTCTTGTGCGATGCTACATCAAATGCTCTACTGCAGAGCTGACTTCATTTCTTGTAAACCTTTTTTTTCCCCACACGGGGAAATTTAAAAAAAAAAAAAATTGCCTCCAATAAAGTAACAGAGAATGTTGGTAAGTCAGATCAAATTAACAGGTCTATAGACCAGAGATCATATTTCCTTCTTCGGTAAGTAATGTTCATTAGCCTGCAGTCATGCTGTTCTAGCCCACAATTTATTAGATTGGTTTGTTTTGCAAAAGCATGTAATCCAGCTAAAACACCATCCATTCAATGAGTCAGACAGAAACAAACTAGTAACACGTATCTAGGAGAAAAAGAGAGCACACAGACACTCCAGTAATGAAAAGATGCAAGGCTGAGCAAATAAGTTTATTTAGCATTTCATTTATTTCCAGGTAACATAGCAAGATTTTGAGAAGATGACATCTCTTGCATTTCTTTACATAATTCAACATCTGTGAAGCCTAATGAACCTCTGTACAGACTAGATGTGAATTACGTATCTGAACTGTTGATGAACTGCCAGCCACCAGCCCTTACCAACTAGGTACAAGTTATATATTCACAGCTTACCTCGGAGACTTCTTGTTACTTTGTAACTATTATACATGGCAAAACATCTGTGTTAAATTCACATTTGCCTATATTAACAAATACATTTATATCAGAATTATTTTCTGGATTGATACTAAAATTTACTTTGCGCACTGTAAACATGTATCAGATCAAACTAACCGTGATTAAGCATTACCACAGAATATGGAATACAGTTGGCTTTCTAGCACTTCACTTTGGTACTCAGTTAAAATACAAAAAATCATTAAAATTCTAGTGTTAATGGAGTTATTTGCTTACTGTGAGAAAATCAATTACAAATATGATCTGTAAGATTAGTGCATGTATGCATAATTTTTGTTAAAAATGAAGTTTCATAAAAAGGTTTAGTTTAGTGGTTTTGTGGAGGGGGTTGCCAAAATTTTTGCTTTCTGTCATCTTAATCTTTACTTGTAAACAAACAATGACAACTGCATTCAACTTCACCCACAGCAGCACAAAGTCTGCCAAGCAACATCTTATTTATTTATGCCACACAGACAAGACATAAGCACAGGTAATAAGTGTTTAGTACCCATGTCAAATACCCATCAGAAACTCCAACTGCTTCCCTACGTGTCCCAAGAGTTCAGGTTATCATTTCTCAGGCGTGCCAACAGCTGTCCTCACGTTTGTCCTGAGCACAGTCCTGCCTCTGGAGTGACAGCTTTACATCATCTCCCCCTGCTCCCTGCAAACTGACAGGAATCCTATTTAGCTGTATTAAGATCAAATGAGCTGAGTTGGGAAGGATCCAAATCCAGTCTTGGTCTGAAGCAGTCGGACTGAAGAGTGTGTTTTATTAAAATAACTTCTGCAAAATTCCTCTTTTCAGTTTACAGTAAGGCAGTAGCTAGCCCTACCAATCATCAGATTAAAATAAAAAAGTGTTTGTATTGTACAAACTAGTGACACAAACCCTTGTCCATAAATCCCAGCCAGGAGGTCACATCTCAGTTATCATTAGAATGTAACTGCCCTTCCAGAGTGGAAGGTGGTTTATTCCATCCACCTCTGCTGTTTGCTGGCTAGTCAGCCAAGAAACAAAACAAAAAACACCACCTCTAAGTGAATATGAATGTAAAAGGATAAACAACAGGTGGGAGGTTTTTTGTTTGGTGTGTCTGCCCCCCCTACACACAAGAGATCAAAGAGTTTTTCCACACCTATCCATGGCTTCCAGTATGACTTAGTCCTAAACCAGGATTTCAGATTATTCTGACCAGGATATTTCAAGAAAGCACTGTGCAATTAGAAAATGGATAATAGGAGAGATTATTCACACATAACCTTTTATATCTATGCTTTGTAAATTATGTATTTGCTTCCTCAGTCGCAGAAGGGTCTTTCCAGTAGTCATTTTTATATGCAGTAATACATCACCTCCTACTGAGGAAATAAACACAGGGAGACTGAAGATTTAGCAGTTCTTAGAAGGATTGAGCACCCTTATTTTTCTTTTTTTGGTAGGTTTACAGAAATCACAATGCAAGTTAGCCTAAGCACATCTTTTTTGTGGGGAGGGGAACCCACATAAAAACCTACCACAAAAAAAAAACCCCAAACCTTAAGTTAAGCTAGCTTTCATATTACGTTGGTCAACTGCTTATTACCATAAACTTGTTTACTTCCACTTCACAGGGTACAGAAATACCCAAGTCCTTCACTGCACTGCATTTTAAGAAATATTGCCTCTACTGAAAACATATAGCAACAACAATCTGTTCTGATTACGCTCTCCAGAGTTCAAAAGTGCGTCTGCTCCACCGACTGCTCAAAGCCCCGCATGAGGCAACTGCCTCCTCGAGAGAATTATCTTTTCTAACCGGCAGAGCAGTAGCAGACTTTAAAACAAAACGAGCAAAAAAAAAACCCTAGAAGATCGGGAGGGGGAGCGGGAGGTGGTGGTGTCAAGAAAAATGAGTGATTAAAGAGACGGACAAATTTATTATTTAAAAAAACCCAACAAATGAAAACAAAAAACTAAACAGAAAACAGGTTTCTTTTTTGAGATGACTGGTAAAAAGCACTGTGGGGAACCGCATTAAAAGTCCCTAGCATTGAGTTTTTAGATGATAAAGCAAGGGGGGAAAAGTTTCTCGGTGTTTACGGGCACAGACACGTTTCTTGCAGTTAAATTCGGAGGCCACACAAGAACTAGATAGGAGCCAGTGCAGCTTTGCCGGCCCTCGTTAGGCGGGAGCATGGCAAAACCTCTTCCCTTAGGAGCTGCTCGAGAAGCCCTCTATGTTTCCAGCACAGCGG
>NW_009701691.1:0-13305 GCF_000703405.1 Apaloderma vittatum
ATAAAAGGGAGAAGGAAGAGGGAAGTGGGGGAGCATTCGCTCTTTTGTGTTTGTCCTCCGGAGCAACCGCTACACGTACTGGAGCCCTGCTTCCTGCAAAAGCGGCCGGACATCGCCCACTGATGGGAAGTAGAGAATAATCTTTGTTTTGCTTTGCTTTTGCGTGCGGCATTTGCTATTGCTTTATTAAGTTGCTTTTTTTTTTATCTTAACCCACAGGCCTCTTTTCACATCTTCCCTCTACCCTTTCCATCTAAAAGGGGAGTGATAGAGTGGCTTGGCTTTGGTGAACTCCTGGCCTCTGGCCAGGGCCAAACCACCACAGATGTATTAGAAGTGGAGTAGATAGTAGGTCGAGAGAAGTTTTCTTCTCCCTCTACTCTTCCCTGGGGAGGCCACAACTGGAATAATGTGTCCAGTTCTGGGGCCCTCAGCTCAACAGGGACAGGGAACTGCTTGAGAGAGTCCAGCACAGAGCCACAAAGATGATTAATAGAGTAAAACTTCTCCTTTATGAGGAAAGACTGAAGAACTTGGGTCTCTTATCTTGGAGAAGAGGAGACTGAGAGGTGACTTCATGAATATTTATAAATATGTGAAGGGTGAGTGTCAGGAGGACAGAGCCAGGCTCTTTTCAGTGATGTCCAATGACAGGACAAGGGGCAATGGATACAAGCTGGAACATAGGAGGTTCCACAAAAACATTAGGAAAAACTTTTTCCCTGTGAGGATGACAGAGCACTGGAACAGGCTGCCCAGGGAGGTTGTGGATTCTCCTTCTGTGGAGACATTCAAACCCTGTCTGGACATGTTCCTGTGTGACCTACTGTAGGTGATCCTGCTCCGGCAGGGGGGCTGGACTAGATGATCTTTCAAGGTCCCTTCCAACCCCTGACATTCTGTGATTCTGTGATTCCGTGATTCTGTGATAACATCTTCCATAATAATGGCATTCCCAAAGACAGTAATACTCTTCAGCCAAATAACTTCTTTTACATGTTTTAAAACCTGGCAATACGATTTAATCCCATTGTGCAAGAAGAAATCAGTGAAGCCATTGCCTTTGCTGTCAAATGATTCCTTCTTTTTTTTTTTTTTAAATATAGATGTAATTTAGGTGTGTATGCTTCTTTTACCAAGATCTTTGCACTATAAAGTCACTGCTTGCGGTTAAAAAATAAGTGTTAATTAGGATCCTTGTTTACCTTTGCTATAAAATCTGATATAATTCCAAGGAATATGTATTTTATAATCACTAATTGTTTTATTCTAAAATTAAAATTAAACATTTTTACCCATATTATTGTTACATAATAAATAACCTCAAATTAGAATATCACATCTTAAAAAACAAGAGAGCTTCATGCATTCAGTACCATTAAGGATCTGGTCTTAATCTCTAATTCTCTGCCTTTGAATAAATTGGATCTGAACTTTTTTGAATTAATTGCTTTTTTTCCCCTTTGTACTGTAATGTAAAAGAAATATTAATCTAGTGTAATAATAAATACTATTTTATCTTGAAAACATAAAAATAATATATTTTCATTTCATTTAGAGCATTATGATTGTTCTGCAGATGAAGACAAGAATGAGAAATAGTAATTTATTTCATGATGTAGACTGCTTAAGTTAAATACTAAAATAAGCATCATGGTATATAAAAATTTGATACTTCATCTGACTAGAAAAAGACTCAACTATCTATATTCGACAGTCTTTCTAGAGAGCCAGTAGAATTTGCTATTCTTACTGGATTCTCATTGGCATGATAGTAATCTATATATAACTATCATGGGTGTGTCTGAAATCTTGCCATTCTTGTTCTTTTACTTACCTCTTCATTTAGAAATTAAATGAGAGGATTCTGTCTTCTACATGTAAGTTCTTTCTTACAATTACATTTGCTCATCTCCACGGAAACTATTATGTCACTTCTTTTCTAAATGAGAATGGCTAGAACTGAACCCAAAGTAGATATATATTCACTAATAAGATGACATTATAGTAATGTTAGTATCATATTTTTTTACTCTGTCATCTTAATATGTTTGTGTCTAGTCTTGTTTATGCAAACAGTCTGATTCTTATCCATTAATATCTTTGATTGTCTGCTTATAAATACGTCCATTTCTTCTCTTAAAAAGTTTCCTTTGTAGAATTTTCACTTATCTTGATTTCTTTCCTAACATATACTTTCTTCTGATCAAAGCAATTGTTTTTTTGTTTGCTTATTGGCTTTGCTTGCAAGCAAAAAAGTCTCATTAGGTTTGAGAAACTATAAGTCAGCAATTACTTAGTGCTATGAGGTAAATGAAGTATCTGAAGGCAACTGAATATTTCATTCTGACTTAAAATGTATTTAGGAAAAAAAATTACCCAAATATGAATGAGTTTTATAAATAGCTGATCAGAATTAGAAGCCATCTCTAATTATAAAACACTGAGTTTATTGTAATATCCAGAATCCTATCTAGTTATCCATCACCTCTATGATTCTACTACATTTAAATTCAGTTTAAAAAAACCCAAACATGTAAACACGGAAAGTGTTCATATACATGTAGTTCACATATAAGAATTTTTATTTAATCCATATATGTCTGTATATATTCGTATATGAGACTATTCTATGCTTTGGTTGCAGAAAATAGTAGCTTACCTGGTACATTAGAAATCAAATAGTTCATTAATAATACACATACGCTGTATTTCTAGGAAGTTACACTGTACTGTAAATTGTATTGGATACCCGGACAGTAAAAGAGATTGATGGACACATTAGAAGAAAATATATCACTGAACCAAATGATCGAAAACCCACTACTTAACCCTCATCTCCCCATCTATCTCCTGGCAATATCTTAGTGTTATATGAGCACATATCATGCTTTTTCTGGGAAGGAAGGATATATCATGATGCAGGGTTGTATATGCTATGCACTTCCCAATGCATAGGTGGATGTAGGCAGAAAAAATATTTTCAAATAAATTTATAATTTAATCACAAAATATTGTAAAAAACTGATGATGGCAGAAAAAAATGAAGGAAACTTATGAAGAAATGAAAAGTATATCTTATTCAGAGGACAACAATCTCTTCTAAAAAATGTTAGTCTTTCAGGTAACAAATGTGGCAATGCTAAACATCATCAGTGATGTTCCTCTAAAAGAAAATGTATGCATAGCTTTAAATAGAGGAAACTGTAAAATCTGATTCACCATTGCTAGAATGACTACATTTGTATTTACTTTGATAAAGTAAAGCTGATGTAAGTCTGAAATAATGGATAGCTGGATGATGTTCTTCGTACAAACCTATGTGCTCACAGATGAAAGATTTAAAGATCTCCATCTACTTAGCTTACTAAGGGAAATGTTAAGAAGTGATCTGATTGAAAGAATTTTGGTAACTTTAAGGGAAAATAATTTTTAATGCTAAGAGGTTTCTTAATTTATAAGAAAAAAGTGTAATTAAATCCAGTGGCTGGAAGCAGATTAGAAACAAGTCCAAACAAAAATGAAGGTTCATGTTCTAAAACATTTTGCATTATTAGGTAGTATAACAATTTAATGAATACGTGGAGTTTTCATTATTTTAAATCCATGTCAGAAACCCTTATCAGAGCTACATTCTCAACCAACCAGAGCTTTTAAAGATTGATGTGAGAATCAGATCACCTGAGAGAATAAGTTATATCCAGATGGGACAAGGAATACAAAATAGTCTTTACTTTTCTCTGAATTGTGCTGTAACACACATGCTGTTGTGCAGAAAGTTTTGTCTAATTACTACGGATATAGTTTGTGTCTTAGTAATTCCTAGGCATCTGCTCAGTTCTAGTATTTTTATAAGCTGAAATGAAATTCTTACTTCTTTAATAGCCCTGATACCAATGAAATTGTTTCAAAACCACAGCTATTTCAGAACCTGTATTGCCTTTTAGAAAAATAGACCAGGCATACTTAGATAATGTCTAACACCATTCAGATGTACATAACACCATCACTGGAAAAATGCAAATCAAATAAGTTTGCCTACCATTTTGTATGCACCTCTGACACAAACACTTTTTAAAAAAATGTTTTTCTACACTCTTGTATAAACTGTAAGCATCCTGTTTTGCAAAACAGATTGCTATTTGGCTTTTGTTCAGATTGACAATCCACTTTCTATCAGCTTCAGAAAGGGGATTTATACTCAGATCTTCCCACCTCCATAGAAGCACAATGAATCTCTTCTAACAAAAGAGATGGTGTAGACAGGTCTGCCAACATGCTGCTACTACACACATGTACAAAATGAAACACTGGAAAATTAGTTTAATGCAGAGACATTTAACAGAGTATAAGGGGAGTTGTCTACCAGTCAGCCGTTTCCAGGCTTCCTACTTTTTTCTGTTAAACACTGCTGTCACTTTTAAGCCTATTCTCTTTTCTTCAGCTACTGCAGGCACAGACACAAACAAATCAAGGCACATTTCTGACGTCTTCCTCCCAAGTCACAGAATCATAGAATCATAGAACAATTCAGATTGGAAAAGACCCTTGGGATCATCGAGTCCAGCCATTAACCCTACACTACAAGTTCAATCAGCTAGAGCTTTTTGAAATATCATGTAAGGTCATTGGCCTAAGGATAACACATACAACACCAGCCTACATCCCATAATGGTCTTAAATGCCCCAAACCAGGGAGTTTTTCCACACCACCCACCCCCTCTGTGTGACACCTCAAAATCCAGTTTGTGGTTCATGAGCCCATTGGCTGGTTTTCCTGGTTCATGTGGTGTTTTTCAAGACTTCTAATCTTTTTCTTACCGACCACATGCATGCATCATTTTGAAGATGAAATGTTGTTCTTCTTTTCTATTTTTGCAGACAGTGTTGCCTGTGTCTTGCAGTACCATGCAAAGCCCAAAGTCTGTTGGGCTGGGCCCAGATGGAGAGGCCTTTCACTCTAGCTCAAAGGATCAGCCTTTTCTTTGCATGCAACAGTGGTTGTGCTAACGGTCCCTTTGTGGGCTTGCCAGGGAGTGCCAAAGGAAGCAGACAGCCAATTAGGGGAAGATTTAAGGATAGATGGATATGACAGTGTCAGTAATGGCCATCAGCCAATCATAGAATCATGGAATCATAGAATGGCCTAGGCAGGAAGGGACCTTAGAGATTATCTAGTCCGACCTCCCTGTCATGGGCAGGGACACCTCTCAACTAGATCAGGCTACTCGAGGCTCTGTCCAACTTGGCCTTGAACACCTCCAGAGAGGGGGCATCCACAAAGTCTCTGGGCAATTTATTCCAAAATCTTGCCACCCTCATACTGAAAAATTTCTTCCTAAGATCTAGCCTAAATATCCTTCAACTTAAACCCATTTGCCCTTGTCCTATCAGTGGACACTCATAAAAAGTCCCTCCCCAGCCTTTCCATAGGTTCCCTGCGGGTATTGGAAGGCAGCTATTAGGTTCCCCTGAAGTCTTCTCTTTTCAAGACTGAACAATCCCAGCTCCCCCAGCCTGTCCTCATAGCAGAGGTCCTCCAGCCCCTGGACCACCTTTGTGGCCCTCCTCTGAACATGCTCCAACACAAAGCAGAAAGAAAACACACAGAGAATGATGCTCTCAGAAGTGCTAGCCACCTTGCACCTATTGAGAGGATACTGCCTTTTCTAACGTTCATCTGGGTAGGGGCAGATCAGCAAAAAATCAGCATTATGAAAACACACGGGACATACTATGATACTGCCAAAATAGGAATGTCCTTATGCTAAAATGGTATCCAAAACAGCATCATGAACTCTGAGCATGCAGTGGGATGGAATTCTAGCTCTGCTAGCCTTTGGCTATTTTCCCTGCCATAAAACAGTGACTGAAGAAAAATGGCAACCCTCTATGTTTGTAGGGGAAGGGACTTCCTGATGTGATGTACATCTAGGTAAAGTGGCAATGGAGGCTGGTCTTGTCAGTCAAAATGGACTAGGAGAGGGTTGTGACTTTGAGGGTGAATGTTATGTATGGCTGTCTGCAGGACTGGAAAGAACTGCTGGAATCTGGGAGTGGAGTATCTGCTACTTCTTACCTTGAGTAAAAGGTCACTATACTATACGTGAGTAAAAGGTCACTATACTATTATCAAGGACAAGCTCAAGCAGAGTACACTATATACCATTACAAGTTTGTTATTCCTTTTCATGGTGGGGAAGTTCTCACTCCATTCTTATCCATGTGTGGTTCCTTGAGTGGAGTGCAATCAACGTTACAGGTTTTGCCTAAAATTGGAGAAAGACAGCACTGACAAATACCAATAATAGACCATGTTTGCAAAAACGTGTTGAGCTACCCTCTTACTTGATGAAGAACACATGAAACAGAAGAAAAATGCTGAATATTAAAGAACAATTGGTATAGAATTATGTATGTTGGCAACCACAGTGTCTACTTCTTCATTGGTAACTAGCTTAGGGTACTTCTGAGAAGCCCTGCATGTGGAGTACTTGAAGGTACATATAAAGACATGAGAGATCATAGTGAGATTACTCTTATAGGTGCTAAGCAAAACATATGAAAAGGGTCAAGTTGCTAATTTTTTATTCTATTTTTTAACAGTATTTTAAAACTGTATTCCAGCAATAGGAAAAGTGTTCTTATGCTGAGTTGGAGGCTGTTATAAATACTCTGTTGTCCTTATAATCATCACAACGAGGGAACTGGCAAGATGTTTGTATTTTCTATAAGTCTTGCCTGCAAGCAGGACAGTACACCACTGATACTAAAACCCTGAAGTGAGTCACTGAGCTGACTCCTGTGTCATTCCCTTGAGTCACTGACAACCCTGGTTATTATCAGTGCCTCTTTTGGTAGCTGGGAGTGGATGGGAAAGATATATCTGCATACTCAAGAAAAAGCAGGATAGCTTCCTCTTCCAAGACTGAGATTTACCAGATTCCCTTGTAAGGATTGTGTTTAACTGCAGGATCCTGCAATGTCTGCGAAAGAAGAAGGGAAAAGACAGTAAAAGTTTAAGAGTGGGAAGATGACCAGAGCAACGGCCAAAAGCAGCAGTGGCCCACTGCAGCTTATTTACTCAGCCAGTAACCAGCAAGTCAGATTTCTGACATTTCTATTTCAAAAAATGTGAAATGGGACAGGGCATATCCTCTAAGGGATTCTGAGGTGGATATTGGATGCTTGGAGACTGTTGGAGTAAATTGGTCCCCATGTGTTGCCAGGTCTAGTCGAGAGGTGGCGTCCCTGCCCAAAACAGGGAGGTTGGACTAGATGATCTCCAAGGTCCCTTCCAGCCTAGGCCATTCTATGATTCTATGATTCTATGATTCTATGACCTGGTTGGAATTGATTCCTCTACCCCACTGCTCATATGACTGGAAGCAATGACCTGACAGACCTGGGATGGGAGGTACAACACCCTTTTTGTCACAGGGTGAGGGGAACCCCTGCCACCTCCCTCATAGGGCCCCAAGAAGGAGTTTTTCAGGGTAGGAGATAAACATGCTCATTTATTTTTGCCTAATTAAATTTTAAAATTAGTACAGAAAAGACTCATAGAGTCCCAAGAGGGGCCTTGGGTCCAAGTGGGCTGCACCTGCTGCAAGCAATCCACTTCTCCTGGCTGACTCTCACTGTGGCAGTCACCACCCTTCACTAAGGGGGGTCAGTGTCATCAGCCTGGGGACCCCAGGAACACAGTCAGAGACATGTAACACCAAAGAACAGGTGCTGGTGTCAGTTACTGTTCTTGTGTAAGCCTTTTACGGGTATTATCAGTGAGACTTTTCTACACTAATTTTAAAATTTAATTAGGCAAAAATAAATTTCTGGATCCATAGCTTTGATTTCTTCCTTTTTGCCTATAGTAAGATTTTGACTGTAGAAACCCATGAATTGGGAGATGTCCAAAGTATGAAAAATAAAAGCTAATTATACCTTATGCTGTTCAAACAGTAAATACCTATTTGTTGCTTTTGAAGCAATAGCTCATAAACATATTCTGCTCTGCATACTGGACTGGGCTCTCTGCTCCAGCTCACTCTGTAAGCTTTCAACACAACTCTAGCCTATGTGATGGATGCACTGGAACCCTCAGCCAAACTAGCAGTAGTTTGGTTCAGGCTCCAAAGAAGAGAAAGACCTGAGCTGTAGATGGGCCAGGAACTCATCTAGTTCAAATCTGTTCTCTGAACACCCAAAAAGGAGCAGAGTGACACAGTGAACATTAATACATATGAGCTCAGAACACAGATCATGCCATTGACACATGAATAGTGGTTGTTTTTTTCCAGGACTCATTTATCAAGGAGCAAAAAAAGTTGTCTATACAAAGAGCCTCATGAGTACCTTTCCCATCACATGGAATTTGACTACAAGTTAATGACTTTGTCCCACGAATATGACAACCTAAGTGAACCTTCTTCGAGCTCTCCCTGTCAGGCAATGTGGCTGCACGGCAGCGATCTTCCTTTGAGCTGGGACACCTCTCAAGGTTGCTTCTCGAGATAGATAGAGAAATCTTTTACCAAGAGTAGATCTTTGGTAAGTGACTGATATCACTTTATAGCATAACTTTATAGTATGGTAGCTTTGATTTGTGGGTCAGTAACTTTGATGTTGTTTTGGTAACTTTGATTTGTGCCTTGGTAGTCTTGAATCATTGTTCAAATGCTTGTGCCATACAGTAATTGAGTGAACCTTGTCATCGAACTCTAAGTCATACTTTTAAATGCTATTAAAACCACTCTCACTAAGAGGTTTATCAGTGGTCCTTTCAGCGATCTAAATTACCCATTCATGACAGCTTATTGATAATGAAGACTAAAGCTCAACAGAGGTGAGCATAACCGCTGATGATGGTCCTGGATGCCCTTTCTCTTTCCATGATTATACACGCCTCACTGAGTTTTCTCTTCCAGTACTATCACTTTTTTTATTCTGTAATGTTTTTTATTACATATCCATATTTTTTTTGAACATGCACACAGAATTACTAGTTCCATGTTTTCTGGAAGGAAAATGTTCCTGTTTTAACTGTTATTCCGAGAACATAATCATTAGCTCCTTTTTCTTGGATGAGATTTGTTTTGCTGTTCTTTCTCACCAGTGATCACTAGCTGAAGGACTGAGAAAGAAGTCTTCTTGTTGGTAGTATAAATCATGCTTGTAATGTTCCTGGGATAGAGAAAGCCCTTTCTGGAGGACAGAAGGAATAACTTAGCCCCATTCAGAACAGCTCCTACAGATAGTCCTCAATGGTATACTGAGACACTGATCCTTAGCATTACAGGTCATTAAAAATACCTTTTCTCCTGACCTCGCGTCTCCTGACCACTGTGTCCCAATGCTATCACTGCATCTTGTGCTGTGAAAACAGTTAATTGCATGATAGTAACTTGTAAACGATTAGTGGAAAACATTGCTATTGTAGAGAAATATCTAGAAACAGTTCTTTTACTGTGCTCATCAAAAGCTCAATTTTACACACTGTCGCAGGTTAGAGCTGGGCTGGCCACTAACATGGGCAGATGTTCTCTAACCCCCTCCCCCTCCTCCCTTTCCCAAAATGGGAAGGAAAAGGGAATGAAGCAGAGAGACTTTCAGGTTAGAGAAGAAAAAAAAATAGAATAGCTTTAATGAAGCAATAGAAATAATGGTGAAATGATAAAAGTAAAGAACTATATACAACTATAGATAGGCCTGATATCAAACCCGACTCCCTCCCCCAGTAGCAATCATCAGTGATGCTGCAGAGCAGGAGGCACTGGGGAAGTCCCAGGCTCAGTGGCGGCGGGAGCTGGATATAAGGAGATGGATTCGGGAACTCAGGATCCAGATCAAAAGCAGGAGGTCAGATGGAGTCCTCTCTGGAGACCGGCCATCGCAGAAAAAAAGGGACGAAACTCTCGTGATCACTCAAGTTATACTAAATATGACGTATATGAGATGGAATACTCTCGCTGGTCACCTGTCCTGTCTATTACCACTCGGAGGTGCAAGCTTTTACTTACATCTGGTAAGTCCTCTGGCTGGGAAAGTGTGAGGATGTAATTTAGAGAGAAGTAAGATAATGGAGACCAAGATTTGTTAAGATGGGTTGTAAGTTCCAAGCTTTACTTTTGGAGCAGAAGTTGAAGAAAATCTGTTTGGGCCACATCTGATCTGCTATACATCAGATTTTGCTTTATCAACATCACCACCATTTGGTTTCAGTCTGATTAAGCCTGGGAGAATTGAATAGGAGAAGAGGAGATTTAAGGAGGCATAAAAAAGCAAATACATGCCAGAAGCAGCAAGAGCGAGAGGGGAAAATCATATGGGCAAGGAGGCTATGTAAGAAAAAAAAAGACTGTGACTGTAGTCTTTAGATGTTTGATTAGTTTCTTCCATAATGATATGGGTTGCATTTTCTTTCTGAGAACAGATTATGTGCCTTCAGTACACACATGAAGAAGACACAGAGGAATATTCTGTTCCTATATAGAATTCCTGTTGAATTCAGAGGATTACATCTGCATTCTGATTTAGGATGTAATTCAACACTTCATAATCTGTATAGGATGCCAGAGTTGCCCAAGAGTGTTACTTCATTTCAATTGTATTCCTGTATGTCTGCCAAAGTCCAGGTCTTGAACATTTTTCTAGTCTATAAAATATCACCAGATGACATTATTCCGCTGCTTAAGAACATTGTTCCTTCCTTCAGCCCCACATATTTACTAGGATCCATTTGAGATCAAAGTACCTACCGCATGAGGAACAGAGTATGCTGTCTCTGATGGCTGCATCTATGTTAAAAAACAGTCATGGCTCAGTCATAGCGATTAATCCAGGCCAAATGGCACAAATGGAATTGCACACATATACATTAGTTAACTATTTCCACAGCAAAATTTGGTTTGACTGAGTTCATTGGAACAGTCTAAAACACAGCAAATGAGCAAATGAACAGTTAAACATTACAAATGACCTAGAGATGGTCTGTTCTCAGGTTCACAACTTTGACTCATATTTTAACAGTATCAGGGCCTTTGTCTCACAGCCTTCTTGCTGTATGACCTAAGGATCAACTTGTAGTGTCACCTCTTGGTCAGGATGAAGTAGCCATACAGGGAACGCTGGAGCCCTGGCAGAGAAAGATCTGATACTAACAAGTGTCCAGCCAGGAAAACACATTCTTAAATGCAGTCAGAGTTGCTCATGGGGAAGCATATGTATGTTCATGAAGGAGAACAGCAACATCAGGAAAAACTGAAAAAAGGGCCAGCAAGGCTCACAGGCTTGCCAAGAGAAGCCCAAGAGCATCACCTGAATGCAGGATAATGGGGAATGAATGTTTACTTGAGGTCTTACTCCATGGAATAATTTTGCATAATAGCAGAGTAGCTTCATACCAGTTCAGCCCTTCATAACTGGCAAGATAATTTTGTACTTGGGTAATTAACTCTCTTCTGTGTGGAGCCATGACATCACTGCATAAAGTCCTATGCTCAGTGGTGATGGAGGAGGTAGGGTTAGAGTGAATTAAAAATGGAATTAGAAATACATGGGATGTTCAATATGCACCTAATTCAGAGTATATCTCCCTTTCAATGTGAAATCAAAGATTTGAGCACCAAGTAAGCTGTTGACAACTGTTCAACAATCTTTTACTGTGCTCAGTGGGTTGAGCGCGGTGCTGACAACAATGACAACAATGAGGTTGTGGGTTCAATTCCTGCTCAGTCCCCATGTGTTGCCTGCTCTAGTTGGCAGGTGGCGTCCCTGCCCATGACAGGGAGGTTGGATTAAATGATCTCTAAGGTCCCTTCCAGCCTAGGTCATTCTATGATTCTATGATTTGTACTTTGTTAAGAATCTATCAACTAATCAGAAAAAGTTTTAGGTTACATAGTAAAGATTATATCACTGCAAATAAAGCTGGTGTCATGCGGTAAAACATGAGTCTTCAAGTCTAATATGACATGATATATCATGCATATGTATTGTGACACAAGATGGTCGTGAATTGCCTGCAGCAACAAGTCTTGCATTCATACTAGCAGACCATGCCTAATGTGTCCTCAGTTTATGCAGAAGTAGTCATCTATGCATTGGTAAATGTTCTTCCCAGGGCTAGTGTCCGGTTTTCATAATAACGTAATACTCCTATACTGTAACACTGTACTATAATGTAAAAAAAACAAACACAAACTCATCATAGGATACTATTCTTCTGTTCTCCTCTAACCTCATAAGATGAAGCATTGGGAAGCATTTGATGAGATTTGCAGACAGCATAAACAGTCACCATACGCCAACTTTAGGGCCTTTAGATACAAACTATTAACTACCAATGTATGTTTGGACCATAACTCTGATGTTAAGTGTATCAGTTATAAGAAGTTGAGCACAGTCTTCAGGTCAGATGTTGAGCAAGAGTTTATGATTGAATATAGGACTAGACCCCATTTATGGGCTCTGTCCACTCCCACAGTGGTAATGATGTATTTATTTTCCTTTCCCCATCATTCACGCTTTGCGTCATCAAAACATTATTTTTTATGTCTATTAAGTGTCTTTTCTTTCCATAATTTCTAATTATTTGAAATAACATGTGGATTGTGTTACAACCCACAAAAGTGGCAGTTTTGTAGAATGATACTGAGTTGCTTCATTACACACCCTTGAGTTTGACATGAGGAAGTAGTGGAACATTTGACTTTGCAAAATCCGCAAAGTTTTGGAAGACATGAGAAAGAAGGACACCAAAGGCTTTTGGGGAGATTGTCTTGAACTATGCTATAGACACATCCAGGTTTTCTTTCAGAGGAAACTCTCTAATTCATTCCAATTATCAGGTTTGGAATGAATGAACATTTATGGCATTTGTGTTACTAAGGGGGGGCAGAACCCATGAGTGAACTGGGAAGATGAGTTATGTGAACCCGTCTTCATAGATAACCAATGTGCTGCTATTGTACAAATATCAAATTGCTGTTGCCTTAGCTCTTAGGACAATTTACTCAGGAGGAATGTAATTTTCTCATATGACGCTGAAAAGACGAATAATATACTTGTATTTAGAAAAACAAATTGGATGCAACTGTGTGGTGAGGAATGATGAATATTCTTCTAGTGTCCCTTGCATAGACCTCCATTGGAAGGGAAAGCTTATTACATGATCTTCCTCCAATGAAAAAAAAAAAAAGAATTTAATCTGCAAGAAACCTATTAGTGAAACTCCACTCCATGGAATATTTATCATGGATAAATAGGGATTAAATTTATCCATTAATTACTAAGTAGTGTTTGTAG
>NW_009701691.1:13317-38316 GCF_000703405.1 Apaloderma vittatum
AAAAAACCCAAAAACAAAAAAATCTTTGTTTATTTCTATTCCTCTATTGCTTATTTTATCCCTATATATGTTTAATGACAATCCTGTATTTAAAGATACATATTGGTTTGTTTCACTCACGACACTTCTGTGTGTTTATTACTCCTTCTGTCATAAACAGTTTTATAATCCACACGGTTCTGAAAGACAAAACTTTGCTGTTCTCATACAATGCCATAGATTTCAAGGAAGTTTAGTGTTTTGCTTAAGTAAATATGAAAGACTGAACAAGGCCTAGCTCTGGTAGATCAAAGATTTCCAGCATTTAGGCAAGAAGGAAGTAGAGGAGAATGTTCCCATTTCTCAGCTTTTAGATTGTGAGATAGATAAGGAGAATTAGTTCAAAGGTGTAGAACTGAGCTTTCTGACAAAAGCATCCTTTGTTTTCTAGTGAATTTCTGTATTTTTTATAAGATTTTTTTCCTATTTTCTGACTTTGCATCCTGGGCTTCATGTGCTGCTGGAATCACTACTAAGAGTGAAGATTTGGAATCTGGTTTGCACATGAATTGAGTAGTCACAGCTTCACATGAAATCAAGTCACATTTGAAAATGGAATTCTGATATTTATATAGCTGGTGTTTAAATATTTTATTTCTTCATTTGTTTATTTATTAAAATATTCTATGCCTTACATATTGTTAGAAGAAAGGTGCCCATACATAAATGATATAGTCTTGTCAGCTTAGAATAACACACACAGATTCCTCAAGTATTGACAACAGCACATGCTGAACATATTATTTGGTTTAGGTGTGACTGGGAGGGAGAAAGGGAAGAACATAATCAGTTACACTGTCTGACATTTTGTTCTACATCTTGCATAGTCTCTATCAAAGGCCTCCATTATTAATGTGGAAAAAAAGGAATCTTTTCACCAGTGTGATAAGTAGCTATGATCTCATTTAGGCTTTTCAGTCAGTTTCCTAAAGATAGGTGGAATTAATTCAATCCTAGCCCCAGTTACGTACAATTTGTGAAATAGAAATATAAGAAATATGGCATTTAAAAGAATGTTAATTGCAAAGACCAAAAATAGAGGTGACTGAGTTCTTGCAAGATCTGATTTTGTAGGCTGTGCCCAAAAGCACATATCTACATTTAAGTGACTAAAAATGGTTTGGCTTTCAGAATGCTGAATCACTCAAGAAAGCTGTTGACATAACTGAAAGCCAAGGAAACTTGCACTCTCTGAAAATAAAGATACATTTTCTTACACGCATAATTTGACAACATTTCTTTATTTTAATTAAAAATTATCTTTTTTTTAATGAGTTTCCCTACCTCTACTTCCTGTTTTTTCATCTGTTCTCCCCATCATCATTTTACCTCCTATATATTGGACAACCAGTATCTCAAGGACAAACTCGAGAAGAAAGGAATAAAATCAAAGATCCAAATCTAGTAATTATTTCCTGGGTGCATAATAAAAACTAGCACAGTTGTTCCTGACATCTTAAAACTCTAGGGAAGTTGGTCTACAATTCCACATGGCTGGCTGAGATCCAGACTCATCCATATTCCACAAAAATTTGAGCAGGAATATTTTTACAAATGTTTAGTGCATTACCTCTCAGTTGGACAATCTCCATGTTAAATGAAAGGATTATACTATATGTTAGCTGAACCCCAAGGGTTCTTGAACTCTGCAAATTATGACTAAGAAAATATTAACCTCACTAACAAGAAGAAAATAGCAACAGTAAAGGCTGAATGGACAGAATAGCTGCTTTGCTGGTGCTTACTGTTCGTTTGTTATTGAGAGCTCACCAAGTCTAAAAAATATACTTTTAAATTATTAAATGCTTACTGTTATAAAAAACAATGTTGAAAAATATAGGAAAGCATTTAAAAATATTTTTTAAACTAAATAGAAGTCCACTTTAATTATAGGCATCAATCCAATTTTGCCCCCGTTCCTAATTTTCTGCTTCTAGGTTTTGAAATGATCTTTGTTTCCAATTACAGTTACATGCATTCTTTTTATGCATACGCAGTTTAAATTTGCAACGATGATAGTCATCCAGTTCCTTGTCCGAGTAGTTTCTCTGATGCAGTAGGTCAATATGTTTGGTTTACATGGCAAGGTTTTGGCAGCACCAGTAGCTATAGGAGTGGCTTCTGGAGAAGACACCAGAACCTTCACTCATGTCCCATAGACATGTTCCAGGACAGACCTGCTGTTGGCCAAAGGTGAGCCAATCAATAATGGTGATACTGCCTCTGTGATAACATATTTAAGAAGGGGAAAACAACGGCTGCACAACAGCTACTAGGAGAGAGAAGTGAGAAGATATGAGAAAAACAACTCTGCAGACATCAAAGTCAGTGAAAAAGGAGGGGGAGGAGGTGCTCCAGGTGCTGAAGCAGAGATTCTCCTTCAGCCCATGGTGAAGACCATGGTGAAGCAATTTGTCCGCCTGCAGCCCATGGAGATCCACCATAGAGGACCCCATGCTAGAGTAGGTGGATATGCCTAAAGAAGTCTGTAACACCATGGAAAGCCTGCTTTGGAGCAGGCTTCTAGCAGGACCTGTGACCCCATGGAAAGAGGAGCCCACACTGGAGTAGGTTTTCTGGGAGGGCTTGTGAGCCTATGGAAAGCACCCACACTGGAGCAGTCTGTTCCTGAAGGACTTGTGACCCTGTGGAAAGAAGCCATGCTGGAGAAGTTCATGAAGAACTGCAGTCTGTGGGAAGGACTCACACTGTAGAAGTTCATGGAAGAGTATCTCACATCGGGGGGACCCCATGCTGGAACAGGGGAAGAGTGTGAGTAGAAAGGAGTGGCAGAGACAACGTGTGATAAACTAACCACAACCCTCATTTCCCATACCTCAGTGCAACTCAGGGGGAGGAGGTAGAGAATTTAGGATTGAAGCTGAACCCAGGAAGAAGGGAGGGGTGGGGGGAAGGTGTTTTAAGATTTAATTTTATTTCTCATTATCCTGCTCTGATTTAATTTGTAATAAATTAAACTAATTTCCCTGAGTCAAATCTGTTTTGCCCTTGACAGTAATTGCTGAGAGATCTCTCTGTCTTTATCTTGACCCAGGAGACCTTCATCAAATTTTTCTCTCCCCTGTCCATTTGAGGAGAAGAGTAGTGGAGAAGCTTTGTTAGGCATATGACATCCAGCCAAGGTCAACCCACAACAGCCACACAACCTGTAGCTAGCATAAGCAACAGTTACCATTATTGACCTATGACTGAATCCAAAATGCAACAAAAAGTGAAAACAGAAGCTGGTTTTGTGGGATGTAATACTTTCCAAATAAGACATAAGAAAATAAGGAAAGATCTATAACCACTGGAAGAAAAGGAAGTGCTAAAGTCAGAGGAGGTATTACTTGCCTCCAACAAAGAACTGTAGGGGAAAAAAAAAAAAAAGAGAGAGATCAGAACAAAGAACTTGTGAACACTTGGAAAAACATTTGAATTTCCCTCTGCAGGTGTCTGTGTCCTAGTTCCCTAGTTCTCGGTCAACAGCTTGGTGACTTCATTTTCTACAAGTACTACAAACCCTACGTAGTTTTGCACGGTTTTACGTTTTTCCAAAGAATGTCCATTGCAGGATGAAAATGCCCACTCATTGCTCTGGTAAGCTGAGTAACACTATGATACTTTAATCCTTCCCATAATATAACATCATTTATCAGTTTTTCACCACTTTTCTTTCTCATTCAGTTTCATAAACACAAATTACCACCTGAACCTCTTGATTTATGGACAAGATATAGCTATAATTTTCTGTTTGTATGTTCTCTTCAGTATTTTTCATCAAACATGGCAGGACAGTCTGCAACTTGTTTCAATTACCATAAATGAGGTAAATTGCTCCTAAAGGTGATGGTGGTAAGTTTTGTGCTTTAAAACAAATTTTTTCTTTGAAACACTTGACCATTCCTTTTTCCCTTTTACAAAATTTTATCAGAAGACCTTATGCCATTATCCACTAGGACCATTTAATGCTAATTTTGGATCAAATCAAAGTAATTTCAGTTATTAAAACAACTGAATGTTTTCAGTCGTTTTAATAATGAGAAGTATTATTTTTTGCTTTTGGATTTTTTGGAGGCTGTAGTTCAAAACTCCATTCGTAGTGGGTTGAATTTCTCTGTCAGGAGCACATATATGTGAGGCAAATTTTGGTTTACTCTGCAACAGAAGATGTAAAGCTTTTAGTGTATCGTGGGAAAGACATCTGGAACCTTAAGCAGGAGACCTATCCTAAGAGAAAGAGAGAGAACTAAAAATCCCATGAGGCAATATACCAAGAGATTTGATATTAGTTAAAATTACTCCTTTAGAAAATAACATGGGGTGGTTTCAGAAGCAAAACAGAAATCATAAACGGCTTCTGTAATAAAACACTCATATATTAAAAAAAAATTTTATGCTATACACATTCTTAAGGTGTTGAGATGATTCATTGTTGATCATAAAACTATATGGGAATAAAAATTGGTATTCTTGATTCACACACTGTAGCAAGTAATTTTGAAAATTCATGGTGGTATACTGCATTTTCATTTATTTAACTACTCATTGACATATTTATGTATTTTTTTCCCCTCAGAAATGTATGTCTATGTAAAGCTACTGTACTGAAAGTGTAAGTAAAGGGCTTCTACACATCTAACAGTTAATAAACGATTTTGCATAAGAACTCTGTGATTCTATGATCTAGCAAAGTTATATTTAGTCCTTCACAAGTTTTTTCTCTTTTTAGATGTACTAAATTACAATCTTATCTTGATCAAAAAAAAAAGACGGGGCATTTTAATCTTGTTTTCTTATTTTCAAAAGACAGGAAATTTTACCTGTATCTGTTCTATTCCTTTTCTGAGGGTCAAGACAGAAAGTTAATAACTTTGTCTCACCCATTTGCTCTGACAGCTGGTGGTCAATTAGTATTCCCTCATCCCATAATTGGAATCACTGATTACAAACCACTGTTGCTAAGACTCAAATATTGTGGCTCACTTGCAACTTCACTGCCAGGTGAGATTAAGGCAAATGTCCCCCTGGTTAAACCACCAGGAGCCATGCCAAACTATAATCAGTCTTTTGCATACTTCAGAGACCTACAAACACAGCAGAGTGATTGTATGAGCAGCAGCTGCAAGTTAAAGCTGCATCAAATTCTTCAAACATACGCACTTTGCCAGATATCCAACCACTCTTGCAAATGCCAATACCTCATTACTTGGCAAGTTTTCTAAGACATAGAGCTAACACAAAGTAGATGAATACCAATTTGTCCACACAATATGTAAAAGGTGTTTTTTTAAACACATACAGAGAATAATTCTGATTCTGCTGTTGATGAGATTATAATTGTGGTTCTCTCTGCATCCAGATTTCAGAATACCTAATACTGAATCCTAGTAAACACTGAATTTGTAGCAAATCCAATCTCTGAAGCAGCTTTTCCATGAAGAAGCACTTAGGTTAACATTTTCATATTACCTTTTTACCACAATGGGTCTATCTCATACCAAACATTAGGGACATTTTTTTTTTTGTACAATTATTCCAGATAGAAATGTTACTATATTCTAGGAATTAACCTGGCAATCAGGAGACTGTGGTTCTGTGGTTCACGAATATAAACTCCTAATCTCGTGATAATTCCTTTTCTGTACCTTTTTCCCCCTTGTTTATGTTGTTTAAATTATGAAATCCTTAGGACTAAAATTCTATCTTCATGTTTTTGCTACCATGTTTCAGCACTTTGAAGACCATTATCTATTATCATAGTTCAGACAATAATTGAAAGCTGTAGTTTCAACATTCAGCTCATTTTTTCAAGAGGTAATACCTAGAAATGTGCTGAAATGTTTTTAGACTTTCAGTGCTTTCTTCAATTTCCAGAAGAGCTTGTTGAAATCCTCATCTTTATTAGCTATTACCCTGAAGTGAGCCTACATATTGAAAGTGATCAATACGCTTGATGTTCTGGTATGTGCAATACAAATAAGATTACTGATCACTTCAGAGCAGTCCTTGCTTTCATCCTGAAATGTGCCAACAACAGCCCAAAAATCTTCTTAACAGACTGTGTTGCAATATATACTTCTGTCCTCATGCTTGAAATCCTTGTCAGTCTCCTATCCTCTTACATTTACATGTAGACCTGACATGTTGAAACGTGCATTTCTTAAGGTCCAGTGTGTCTGTGATTTCAAGTGACACAAATTGGCTTTAACTGAATGATGTTTTCCAGTGATGTCTCATGGACTCTGGCTGCTTATACATCAAATGTAGCAGCTTGCCTGATCAAAAAGGGCATCAGTGGAGGAATTGAGTGTTAGTGTTGCTTACTTCTCTGTCCCTGCTTGTCTCCAGAATTCTGAATTAAGCAAATAACATTACATCTACAGAGATTTGCTTGCTTCATTAGCAAGAACGATGTGAATAGTCATGGATTGGACTGTGATGAGAAGATTAAAGTCTCAACTATCCCAGAGAGTATATAAAGAGGTGCTTGGAAGTCAGTATGTGGAACAGTGAATGGAGAAATAAAATGTAATATGCATAAAGTTTTGAATGTTGGTGAGAGTGATGGGAAGAACAGGCCCATGAGAAAGAGAATGTCTGAGATAGACAGAAAATTATATGTGAGATAAACCCACTGCCTACCTAAATATTCTTCAGTAAAATGATTGAGCAGCTCTATATTGTTACTCAGCAATAGAAGTAGGTCTTATCCATACTGAAAAGATCTACTGGATATGTATATTAGCCAAAATCCATATTTTTAGCTTAAGATTATAATTATTTCCTTTTGTAGTTCAAAAATGAGGGACATGTAAGAAGTATATCTTCAATAAAAACATCTGATACTGTTCTTACAATGATATTTTCACTGTGATTTTATCCAATTTTTTGCTTTCTCAGATAGTCATAAAATAATAATTAAAAAAATAATATTTTTCTGGGCAGTACATAACTGAATGTCTGGCCTTTTGTGTAGATTTAGAGAACACATTTTCAAAAAGGGCAAATCAATCTAAAGTACTGGATGTCAAAATCTTTTCCGTGTGTGCTGAAAATTGAGATCCAGATATTTTTACTACTTTTAATATTCTAATTTGTGTTTATATCTACATATATAGTTTACCATATCTTCTTTAGAAACAACAATAGGACAAGAGGGAATTACTATGCCTTAACTAGTCCCTGAAATGTATCCTTGAAAACAAAGGGAATAAGGTGGCCCTTCTGCAGAAAACCAGGTCAAAATACAGAAATCTGAAACTGAATACATAAATCACATTCCAAGAGACTTTATTTGTACTCACTATCAGAAGAACCTTGTGAAGTAACTTAGATATAAATATGCACACTATATATGATTAGTATATTAGATTCTATGCATTAGTCCAAAAGAGTTGTCACTAACTGCTTTAGCTTTTGCATATTCTTTGACACTACTGCAGAATGCTGTAAGACTGACTACAGACCTGCTTGCAATTCTATTTTTTTCTTCTTGTCTATATTTTTTTCTGTAAATGCTACACATCTAATAGGACTTGAACTTTTACTCATTTTTTATTCCATTTGTAATACATGATGAGATTTTCGTTCTTTTTATTTTTTTTCGTAATTGTATTTAAATCACATAATATTTCTATTTAAATTAAAGACTGTTTAATATAGTTGCAAGTTCTGATACATTAGAATTTGCTATTCAGTCAAAGATCATTGCCATAGAGCAAAGACTGACAATTGAATCATAGAATCATAGAATCATAGAATCATAGAATCATAGAATCATAGAATCATAGAATCATAGAATCATAGAATCATAGAATCATAGAATCATAGAATCATAGAACAATTCAGATTGGAAAAGACCCCCAGGATCATCAAGTCCAACCATTAACCCTACACTACAAGTTCACCCCTAAACCATATCACCCAACACCACATCTAAACGACACTTGAACACATGCAGGGATGGTGACTCAACCACCTCCCTAGGCAGTCTATTCCAGTGTCTGACCACTCTTTCTGTGAAGAATTTCTTGCTAATGTCCAGCCTAAACTTGCAACCATTCCCTCTGGTTCTGTCCCTAATTACCTATGAGAAGAGACCAGCACCAACCTCTCTACAATGTCCTGTCAAGTAATTGTAGAGCATGATGAGATCTCCCCTCAGCCTCCGCTTTGTCAAACTGAATACACCTATCTCCCTCAATCGCTCCTCATATTGTACTGCAAAATAAAGTTAATGACAAGAAAGCTAACTGTTGCTTTCCTTGGTAATTTTTATCTATTTTTCTTTTAAGTTTACTGCTTTGTGGAGAATCTCTTGGAGATAAATATTCAGTATTTGGGAAAAAGAAAAAAGTTCCATTGAGGGTTTTTGATCAGATTTTGTAATCATATGTAATACTAGCTTAAACTTATACGTAACTAGTAGTTAAGTATAGAATCATAGAATCATAGAAGCATTAAGGTTGGATAACATCTCTAAGATCCTGAAATCCAGAAATCTAGCAACATAATGCTGAATTTCATAACCTTCATGACTTTTTCTTTATTGAAAAGAGGAGGAAAAGAGGAAAGAACCTGTGAAAATAGTGTTGATAGAAGGAAAAATAACCATTTGTTCAATTTGTATTAAGTTGTAACACCACAAGTACATATACAATTACAATTTCACATGTAGCAAACATTGCCGGTTAGCTCAGTGGTTTGAGCGTGGTGTGGAAAACAATGACAACACTGAGGTCACAGGTTCAATTCCCACTCGGTCCCCATGTGTTGCCTGGTCTAGTCGAGAGGTGGCATCCCTGCCCATAGCAGGGAGGTTAGGCAAGATGATCTCTAAGGTCCCTTCCAGCCTAGGCCATTCTATGATCTATGATCCATGATTTCATTCTCACAGGACACGGTATATAATGATTATCTCCCACAGTGGGATCTATTTTAAACTGCTTAAGGGAGGAAAAGGCAAAAGTATAAATCTGATCATAACTAACTGATCAGTTTGCCATTGACTCCTGTACCCATAGCTGGAAGGACTTCATAGATGCAGTTTTCTCACATTCTTTCTCCTCTGATGTCAGCTGTAGGTCTGATGCAACTCACCTAATGAGGTCATAAAGCGTCCTGCTGTTGGTTTTACTTTTACTTTAATGTATGACATATAGTTAGGATAACTAGATTGAAAAATAATAAACACGGCGAGCTGGTTGGACTTAGAGTGTAGCATTAAATGGGTTGTAGTTAACCTAGAGGTTGGTAACGCATGAGTACCTCAGGGACCTGTCCTGTTTAAGACACTTTATCTATATTTGGAAGATGTGACAAGAGTGTGTGCCTGTCACATTTACAGATAGCACCAAACTGAGGAACTAGTCACTGTGCTGGAGGGCAGGGCTGCCATTCAGAAGGTGCTAAACCATCTGGAGGTGAGGGTCAACAAGAACAACAGAAAGTTCAAGAAGGACAACTAAAGAGTCCTGCCACTGTGAAGGAAGATCCCTCTGGAAGTTAGACAGGCTGGAATACTGAAAGCTAGGGAAGAAGACTGTAGAAAAGCCCCTGGGGACAGAGAGATGAACATGAGTCTCTAGTGTGTTCCAGCTGCAAAGATGACTGGCAGCATCTGGGGCTCCATGAACAGGAGCATCTCACAGCAGGCTGCCAGAGGGATTACAAGATTATCATGAAGACAGAGCTCTCCCCAGTAGTTCATGGGGTGAATAAGAGACAAGGGATATCAACTCCCTTGCCCTGATCTACAGGGCAAGAACAGCAGAGTTAAAGGGTCTTCTAGACTATCTCTCTCCCAAACCTGTAGCCATTAATGCTCAATTAGCATAGATAGAAGTGTCACAGTTTATATAAATTGATAAAAAAAAAATCCATATGCAGTGCATAGAAAAATGTAAAAATTGACATTTCCCTGTCTCTTAAGTGAATGCTCTGAATTCAAATACATCTTTTTTTTCTAAACAATTAACCATTTACTTACCTATGAAGCAAGGCCCTCTTTTTCAATGTTACCTTGTCCTGAAAGCATCTTCCAGAGACCTCAGTTCCCATTAGCTCTAGCAGTGTGCCCAGGTGGCCCAGAAGGCCAATGGCATCCTGGCCTGTATCAGGAACAATGTGGCCACAGCAGGAGCAGGGATGTGATTCTTCCCCTGTGCTCAGCACTGGTGAGGCCTCACCTCGAGCCCTGTGTGCAGGTCTGGGCCCCTCACTGCAAGAAAGATGGTGAGGGGCTGGAGCGGGTCCAGAGGAGACCAACGAGGCTGGGGAAGGGACTGGAGGGAAAGTCCTGTAAGGAGAGGCTGAGGGAGCTGGGGCTGTTTAGCCTGAAGAAGAGGAGACTCAGGGGGCACCTTCTCACTCTCTACAACTGCCTGAAGGGAGGGTGTAGTCAGGTGGGGATTGAGCTCTTCTGCTGGGCAACCAGTGACAGGATGAGAGGGCACAGCCTGAAACTGCATCAGGGGAGGTTTAGGTTGGATCTCAGGAAGCCCTTCCTCACGGAGAGGGTGCTCAGGCACTGGGATGCACTGCCCAGGGAAGTGGTGGAGTCACGGTCCCTGGAGGTGTTTAAGGAGAGGCTGGGTGTGGCTCTTAGTGCTGTGGTCTAGCTTTTGCGGTGCTCAAGAATAGCTCAAGAATTGGAAGACGACTTAACACTGAGGTAAGTGTTGAGCTTTTTGTTCCCCATAAAAACACAGACGTAGGCAATGATGGAAACATCATTTAGATGTGGGGAATTCACTGGCAAATTATTGGATATATAAGTGGTTTGTAAGGGATTTTTAGAATCACACTTTAAATTAGTCTAAATTAATTAAATTAATTACCATAATTATCTTTTAGTCTTAATCTGAGAATTTAAGTCTTCCTGTAGAAATAAACACACATCTCTTATCAGAGGGCTGAAGAGCATGGTGAAGAATACGAGAAAAGACAGAAAAATATTCAGATGGTACATTGAACACAAGTCTCTCACACAAAAGATTTTTACACTGAGAAAGTAAATATCAAAAGTTCTAAGGAGGAATCCAGAGGAATGTAGCAGAACAGAAGGAAGAGAGGCTTCAGAGAAGTAAAGCTATTTTATTTATTTATTCTTTTTTTTTTTCCAGCATATGTTCAACGTAGAAATGCATTATTTGCCTTTAGAGAAAGTAAGTTATCTGCTTCATTTTGTTCCAGACTCAGAAAGACACTGTTTTACTTTTTCCTTCAGATTTCTCTCCTTCGGTCAGGAGTCACTTGGGAGCTGTGTGTATGGTGCTCTAAAGTTCAGTAGTTACCTGCTGAGCAGAGCAACTCTACTGTAGTATTCACTGTTACTTTTTTTTTTTTTAATCTCTCAGACACTTCTATCAGTCTCTGATGTTGCTAGGTATTATCTCTCTGAAATATTCACTGCTTAGATCAAAGCTGTTAGAGTGATCTGACTACTTGGGAAAATAGAAGTACAATCCTTTCAGCCTGTTGTGCTCTTTTTTCTTTTTATTCTTCTTTTTACTGAAAGGAAAATGTAAGTATTTTGGGGCAGTAACTGTTCAATCTGAGGGTACTAGTTTTACTTCAGCATTGTGCAACTGTACATTTTAGACATACGAGTAATTCCAGTGTTTTACACTGTTGTGGGTCTGACAGAGAAAGGATGAGAAAGACAAATCTGTTGATGCTCAGTCATTCTGTCAGCCTATCTGATTTTTACTTTTTATTGTTATCAAGCAGAGTGGGGGAGGTGTCACAGAGGTAGCTTACCCCCTGATGTAGCTTAGTTCTCATTTCAAAAGTTGTTATTGTGTCGTGATTTAAGCCCACCGAGCCAGCAACAAAGAACTACATAGCTGTTCGTTCAATCCTTCTCTCCTCTTTTTTTGGGATGGAGAAGAGAAAATAAAGAAAAAAAGGCTTGAGGATTGACATTAAGGATGAGGAGGGTTCACTCACCACTTATCACCACAGATAAACACCAGAGTAGACTTGGGGAGAAAAACGTCAATTTTATTCAGACAGTGGAACCACCATAAGTTTAACCAATCAATTAGGTATGAGTAAGATAGTGAGAAAATAAATACAACCAGATCTTAAATACACTTTTCCCCCACCCCTTCAGCTACCTTCTCCCCTTTCAGTGGCACAGGGAGGCAGGGGATGGAGGTGCAGTCTGTCCAGTACACCTTGTTCATGCTGCTCCTTCCTCCTCAGGCAGAGAACTCCTCACAGTCTTCACTTGCTGCAACATGATCTCACTCTCACAGGAGACAGTCCTCCATGAAATTCTCCAGTGGGATTCCTTACCACAAATGTGGGTCATTGTCATGGGCTGCAGTCATCCCAGCTACAGACCTCGCCAGCGCAGGCTTCCCTCAGTCACGGCATGTTTCAGGCACGTCCTGTGCTCCAGTGTGAGGTCCTCCACATGCTGCTGCATTCTGGATGTTTTACTGCCATTTATCTCCTCGGTTTGCAGGGCTCAACCTGCCATCTCACCACAGTCGTCAGTGCCCTGGTGTCCTTCCCCTCCTCCTTCCTCCTCTTTGACTTTAGTGTCTGCATGGTTTCTTCTCTCACTTCCCCTCCTCTCCAAAACAAAAATGTACCCCAACAGAAAAGACAGGAAAAAAGAGGGTAGCCTAATAGGTTTCCCCTCTTAAATACAGTTGAACACAGAGCACTGATTGGTCTGGCCCTGGCCAGAGGTGCATCTAAATTTTAACTGGGTTGGGGAAGGGTCTGAAGGTTTAGCTCCTCTGCTACCAAAAAACTCTGACAGACACGGTTTCATCACATATCATCTCTTGATAGGGAATTACAAAACAGAACCCTATCCATAAAGAAAGCTGAGTGTTTCAGAATTTGTAACCTTAATTACACTGACTGAATTAAATGAGGAAGAGGTGTACACACACATGTGTTCCCCCAAAGGAACAAATAAAAGAGCAATATTCAAAAACCTCACAAAAGTAAAAGATCTGGTTTTAATCAATGCAACAGTTTTCTGGAACTTTAGTGTGATTTTCAAAGGTGACTTCCACTATGATTCACGTTTTGCAGTGCTTGCAGCTGAAAGGTGTAGCATATACACCAGGGAGATTTCAGACCTGATAAACCTTAGGCAATATGCAGGAGAGCACCTCATCTGACCTTGTCCTCCTTACAGCCTCCATAGTAGTTTCCATTAGAGAGTCTTCTGTCAGTATTGCTGTGCTGACATGTCATTTATTTTCTGTGGAGCACCACTATCTATCTCTGTTTTTTTGATCCAATACGCCAAACAGAAATAGCTGGCCTGGTCTGTGGTCTGCTGGCCTGTTTACCACGGGTAATATTGAAAAGGATGCACCTGAAATATCACACTTGGTGGAGTCACAGCAGAAGACTCTTAGCTCTGAGGCTCGGTATCATCCCTCTTTCATGTCACTCAATAAGTCTGGGAGTCAACCCCACCCAGGCCAACAAGACCTGCAGAGTCTCTTAGTGGTTTTTAGAAAGCTGGTGAGATGTGAGAGAGTGCAAATAGAAAGCAGCATCAGCAAAGGATCCACACTTTCATTCATATGCCATCGTGTTGTGGGGCACTCTGGAAGTGTGGCCAAAAGGAAGGTCAGCGGTTGTGTATCACTGACATATAGTTAGGTTAGGTAATACTCCGTACCTTTCAGAGCAACCCAGTAGATAGTACCTTTTTTTGAGATTTTTTTCTACTCTTCTTGATCTGAAAAGATCTGCAGAAATAGTCTCCACTCTTCATTCAGTAAAATGAAGAACTTATAAATGAAAAAGAAGTATTTTCTTTAAAAAATACATTTTTAAAATTTTAAGTTTCATTGCAAATTTATACAATATCTGTCCAGATTTAGAAATAATGCAGAGGCAGATCCTGATTTCTCTTGAGTCTTGCGAGCTATTCAACTATTCATATAGTGGCATTTTGAACTAGATACAATGTCAGATGAAATTTATTCAAAAAAAACCAAATGTATTACTGTCAACAAAGTTCCACATTATGGACTCTGCCTCTTCCTGATATTAAGCTGTAAGGAAAGTAATGACTCTATAAAAATTACTTTCCAATGATTTGGTAAATATACTGTCCAAGAAGCTACCAGCAACTTCAATGATTAATCAGCAGGTAAATTGAAACTTGCATTTTTCAAAACAAGATGGAAATGATGAAGGAATTAAATTATTACATTATATTTTATTACATGGTACTTAGGTGCAGAGGTCTAAAAATCATGGGATATGTAGGAAAGCAAAACAAAAAATGGGGTCTATAATTCATTTAATTGTGTCTTTTTATAGTTAAATAGAATGTATAGCATACATCACACATACCTGCTCTAATTTTATTTAGCTAAACAAAAATTGGAAAACCTCCCTTCTTTTTTCATTCTTTTCCTGCTCCCTTGTTTTATATCGATATTATGGTTTGACTTATGCATTACAAAATTGTCTGAGTTGGGATTATGACTTCCTGTATAGTTTCAGAATGCTTTGCATGAAGATGTCAGCTTGTCTGAGGCTTGCTATGTTGTGAATAAAGACACATAGATAGATTCACTGGGTTATTTCAGCTGTGTTAAACCACTTCTATGGTATAAAGTAAATGCAAATGTAATCGTGGTAGGTAGCTAAATCAGATTTATGGAAGTTGTTGGCACTAGAGAAGTCAAAAAATGAATAAAGCACTTAGTAAACTGCACCTGAATTCATAATGCTAGACAGTTTACTGTGCAAAAATATGGGAAAAGCATAAATTGAAGAGAGAAGGGGGACTATAGGCTAAAAATTCATGTAGTAACATTTCTAAAGAAAAAAATCAGAGCCCTCTATACATAATAATTTTATCCAATCCAAGTTTGATGGTGGAAGTAGTAATATTGCTTTACATGTTAAGCCCAGAAAATCTTTAGAATATGTATTTTTGTCATCATTTTTTACTTTTCCTCAGGTTTTCCTCTTTGAGTGTGTTACACAGTGAAATGGATTGACTGATCTAAGTTAGCTGAAGAGTAAACCTAAGCCACACGAAACCTAAACCCTAAGCTTTTATCTTAATCTAAGACGTACATACAAATACTTGATGTAAATTCTTCTTTTAAATACATCATGATAGATGGAAACTGAGGGCACAATAATGCCTTGTTGCCAGAAATGCACAATAAAATTGACATATAGTTTACTGAATATGAAGATTATTTTCATTTTGGTGTGTGTGTATTCAAAACCCTGTCCTATTTTAGATTACTATTTCACTACTACTAACCTTGTTATTATATTAAAAAACTGTACTACAGGGGTTCAGTATGGACATTTCTTGTAATCATTTATACATAGAGACTCAAACAATGTATTTAATATTGTCCTGCTTGCTCCTATTTTCACTTCAAAATACTTTTCTGCCTTAAAATAGTATTGACCTTATTTCTTTTCATTTTATCCTCTGATATGTGTTTTGCACTTGACTGAATTTCTTTTGCTATGTCTACTTCCTTTTTTTATCTCATTTTTTTCTTAAGGGTAGTAATCAAAAACTTCCAGTCTGCATCTGTCCTCAGCCAATTTGAATTTTTATTTGCATATTATATTTCCAAAGAATGCACGACAGTACAGATGCAATGGTTTTCAGGCATAAGCCTGGCATGACCACAAGGAAAGAAATCATTCATGAATTTTGCCCATCATCTTAAATTAGTCCTACAAAAATCTCTATATGTCATTTTAAAATTATTTTTAGAATAATTACATAAAGATATTTGCTACATTTTACAAACTAATATAAAACAATATTATAGGAAAAAAACAACACAAAAACTGCAAACAATATATCATGTTTTAAAGAACCTTGTAAGTAAATTAAGTAATTTTAATTTGTATAATATTGCAGTGTATTTGCTCTGTTATCTTTCAAACTTGCTCCGTTATCTTTTGAGCATACCAGAATAGTTTATTTCTTCTATGAAAATGTTCGTATTTCTAGTGCTGCTGAGATGCTGTGTATCAGACCTCCTCAGGTAGCACAAATCAAGAATGACATGCGGCATTTATAGAATAAAAAATGTAAAAAAATATTTTCATGGATTTAATAGCCTAAATCATATTTTTTTTATGCATGGGAAAAAAATCGTACTTTGCTTATCAATCTCTGTGGCATCACTATCCTCTTTCTTCTTCTCCTCTTTGACTTTGTCATTTATTAATTGCGTCTTTTGTTTAATCCTCCTCTAAAAGTTTTGAGGACTGAACTATGGCCCACTCTCAAAAGGAGATCAGTTATAAGAGTATAACGTAAGTCATGTCCTCCCAGACAGACCAGACTCAGTCAATCTGGTCCCAGGAGGGGTGTTCAGAGACATATTTAGGGAAATCACATGAGCTTGGTCCCTTTCTGTGATCTGCTCTCATCACTCCTTCTCTGAGTCAATGATTATTTTATTAGAAATTTTAATGTGTGTCTCTGCACATTCAGTATCCATTCAGTTCTTTATTTTTTGTTCACTCATGAATTCAGACCTGCTGACACTGGTTACCTCCACTACTTCCTCTGATGTCAAGCTGAAAAAGTTCACTACCTGCTGTAAAAAGAGATACTTTGTTTTATCTGCTCTAACTCATTTCATTTAGGTTGTCCTATTTTAATGTCATGGTATTTGGTGAATAGCAACTCTAGTTCACTTTATCTAACACCACAATGATTTTGTAGAGCTCAGTTATCATCCCTATCAACCGTTCCCTCTTCAAATCAGAGCCCGAGGGTTAATAAAATGATCAAATGATGGAATAGCTATGTTAGGAGAAGAGACTATCACTACCTCATATCACTCTTCTGTGACTGTAATATGCCTGTGATATGCCTGTGATATGCCTTTTGAGACAAATCAGAATCCCGTTTCTGGGATGACAGGAAGGGAACAACACTGATTTTTCTGTACCAGTTTGCCCGGTGTCTCCATTCCATCCACTTAGGTACCATTTCCTTTTTCCGCTACATATTTTTTTAATAGAGAGCATGACTGCAGCTTCTGCATGCTACCCATGGTTTCTTTTGTGTATATAGGTAAGCAATGTGTTCCCCTATATACACATCAGAAGATGACAGAAGATCATGATCATATGACAGTACAGAAGAAATGTCTATAAAGCACAAAGTGTGGGTGATAGAAACAGCACCATTCAAAATGTTTACTATGGCTCTACTGTTCATCAGTGTATAACTCAGAATTTCAGAGGACAGCTTGTACTTAAGGACATGAAAGAGCTAAATGCTTGCTCCACGGCAGCTCTGCCACCCTACACCATTGGAGGACACCTGAGGTCACAGACACACTATATCAGATATATCATTTACAGTTGATATCACTCTTGGAATTTGCAGCGTGGCTTAGGATGGTGAGACATCATACAATAGCACATAGTTGGCACAATGACCTCAGATACAGATAACAAAGATGCACAGAAGTGGGTCAAGATCCAGCAGTAGTTCAAAGACCTCAACCTACAGACAAGAAAAGGGCTCACTCTAGTGGTACGAGACAGCAAAACAGTAAAAATACCTAGTTGTCAACATTCCACTGACAGGAGGGTGGGGAGAAAGGGAGCCAAAGAGAAAGAGGGTGCAGAAATTGAAAAAAAAAAAAGGATAATACAAGATGCATATTGCACCATTGCTTCTGTTTCGGAGTACCTGTCAGACAGCTCTGCACTTGATCACCACAGTCTATATCAGCAAAGATTGCTGCTCCAACCATACCACATAGCCAGATTGTGTTTTGACAGTGAGTAGGATCAGCAATAGGGTAGTGCTGGGTCCCTCCTCTGGCCAACAAGAGAACACCTCGACTGGCAGCAAGACATCCTGGTATCGCCACGTCAGTGCCTGTTTCAGGTCGAAGAGCAACAGCATCTTCCCAAGCACTTCCTAACACATCATACAGCTCATGGACAGAAATGTTTTCTGTCCACAGAAGTGTGATGCAGTATGTGGCTCCATCACTTGAAAAACAGACCAACAGCTGAACTGGATACTCCATTAACTGGAATCACAATGTTGCTTCTAAAATAGTTAGATTTCATAAAAACATTTTAAAATACCTGTTGGATTTTTTTCTCATATAAAATATTGTTGATTTTGTCATACTGGTTTCACTGACATCTTCAAAACAAACAAAAAAATCCCCCAAATCTCACAGAGTTCTAATAAGAACTTAAAATTGTTACAATTTCCTAAAAAAATATTGTAACCACCTAGATTTCACAGTCATACAGAGTTCACAATCAACACATTAAACAAAATATCCTTTCTTTCACTACAGTTTCTGTCTAATATTCTGTAAACAAATGTAATATCAGTGGTGTTCCTTCAGGCTCAGTATTGGAGTCAGTTCTGTTTAATAACTTTATGAGTGATCTAGATGAGATCTAGATGATCAAGTATACCAGCAGTAAGTTTGCAGTTGATACCAAGTTGGTCAGGAGTGTTGATGTGCTTGAGGTTAAGGAGGCTCTACAGAGGGATCTGTACAAGCTGAATCAATGGGTTGTGGCCAATTATATGAGGTTTAGCAAGGCCAAATGCCATGTCCTGCACTTTGGCCACAACAACCCCAGGTAGCACTACAGACCTGGGGAAGAGTGGCTGGAAAGGCCTCTCAGGAAAGGACCTGGGGGTGTTGGTTAACAGACACTTCAATATGAGCCAGCAGTGTGCCCTGGTGGCCAAGAAGGTCAACAGCATCCTGACCTGTATGAAAAAACAGTGTGGCCAACAGGATTAGTGCAGTGATTGTTCCCCTGTACTTAGCTCTGGTGAGGCTACACCTCAAACCCTGTGTTCATTTCTTGGCCCCTGACTACAAGGGGAACATTGAGGTTCTGGAGCATGGCCAAAGAAGGGCAATGAAGCTAGTGAAGGGATTTAAGTCTTATTAGGACCAGCTGAGAGAACTGGGGGTTGTTTAGCCTGGAGAAAAAGAGGCTGAGGGGAGATCTTATTGCTCTCTACAACTACCCAACAGGAGACAATGGCCTCAAGTTGTGCCAGAGGAGGTTTAGATAGGATATTACAGAAAAATTCTTCATGGAAAGGGTTGTCAAGCATTGGAATAGGCTGCCCAGGAAAGTGGTGGAGTCACCATGCCTGGAGGTATTTAAAAGACATGTAGATGTAGTGCTTAGTGACATGATTTAGTGGTGGACTTGACATGCTAAGTTAACGGTGGACTTGATAATCTTAAGGGCCTTTTTCAATCTAAATGATTCCAGCAATCCTGTAACAAAAAAAGGAAAACAGGAGTCCTGGAAACTTGGCACATTACTTTTCCTTTCTGGTGTCTTTTTTTTTTTTTTCCCCATGTGCATTTTCCTAATACTCCTACTTCTTTATTGCGTCTGCTTTTATCTACTATATCTAGTTATGAAATGTTCAAGGAAACATCAGCATAGTAGTAGTTTTTTGCTATTGAGCTATAAAAGTCTCTGGATTTGATACATATGAAATGATTTCTCCATTGTGACTGGGAATCAAATCCCAGCTCTACTATAATCAATAGCAAAATGGCTGTTAAATTTAGCGAAACAGAGACTACACTCAGTGCAGCTTCATCAAATGCACCAAGCATTCACTGCTTTGCACAGTTGCCGTGATCAGAAAAACCTCAGTTGGGGTTACATTCATTTTTTGAAAGTGGTGTTTTCAGAAATGTTTACTATTGCTGCAGAGTTCAAGCTGGGCAGAGTATGGTCAAATGTGAGTACTTCTGAATGCTGCATCAAGATGATAGAATAAATCCAGGGTGGTTTTTTGGTTTGTGTTTTTTGTGTTTTGATTGTTTTTGTGGTTTTTTTTACTTATCACTTTTCTCTGTGCAGCTATCAAAATCCTTCTATAAGTGATCCAGATATTATAAAAGCATATTAGAAATCTCAAAACTATCCCCAGATGAGCTAAAACTTCTGTGTTGTGCTGTACAGACAGAATAGCTCAGATTCTCACTGCAGTCTAGTCCCTTCAGCCCACTGCGAAACAGATCAGCTCCAGACTCCATTAGTAGAGTTTTAATAGTTTCTGTTTCTGAGTCAGTTTTCCTGTGGATCTCTGCTCTCTGTTCTTCTACAGAGAGGCATAATACCCAGAGTGTATTTACAGAAATTTCATACCTCCGTGTCATTCTGAAGCTCAGTTAATATATTCAGCATAGTTTTGTAGTTAATTGGATGATTTAAAGACTAGTTGTAGACTGAATAGGAAAATAATTAATAACATTAACAGAGATCAGCAAAAGGTCCTTCAGTGAAAAGCGCAGATAAGCAGCAGAAAATAATAATTTTTAAAAGAGCTCATTAACTCTTCCATAAACAACTATTTCAGCACTGAAATCAACTGTTTACTGTTATGGATGCTATACTGAAAAAAATATTATCTTATTTTCAGGAAATAGCTGACTGGAATAAGTGAAAAAGACAACCAGACTCTTTTCAGTGACAGCCAGTGATAGGACAAGGTTTAATACGCAGAAACTGAAAGCGAATAAATTTCACTTAAATATTTTTATTTAATATTTTTTATATATGGGTGGTCAAACAAACGAACAGTTTATTAGTTATTATATTAGTGTTTCCATTCCTGGAGATATGCAAAATCTGACTGGACATGGTTCTGACTGTGCCTTGAGCAAGGGAGTTATACTAGATCATCTCAAGGTCTCTCCTAACCTCAGTCCTTCTGTGACTCTGTTGTTTTAAACTGAAAACTAGATAAATCATCACAACTATATTAAAAATACTTCACCTATGTATGTGCGACATAGGTATATCTCTACTGTTAAGGTTAGTTTTGACAGGAGAACTCTGCATTAGAGTTCAGTATTTGAAGATAATGGCATTTCTAGACTTTTTGCATATGTGATTCTAGATATAGAAAATCACTAAACCTGTTTGTCACAGCTGGAGAATATGCAAAGGAAGGGGGGAAAAAAAAAGAAAAAAACATTTAAAAGTATCTTATACTTCAGTGTTTATGTGTAATATCTTCTGATTATACCTGTATGTCCTGAGGTAGACTAAACATATGAACTTCCAAGGTAAACCTTTATGTTCATGAGAATATATACATATAAAATCTCTTGATTTTATAATGGAGAAAGGCAGTGAAAGAAACATGTGATCAGAAAAGATCCAAATGGCCTGAACTTCAAAAAGGCCCAGAATTAAAGAGTGAGATTGATTAAACAGTTCTGTATTTATAACAAAAGATTCAAGTACAGTGGAAATTGCAGGACTGAGTTCAAAAAAAGTAAGTAGAGAAACACAAAAAAATCATGACAGAGTCTGGAGGAAGGGTCATTGATGACTGCCCTGTCACTACGAACTGAGGTTCACACTGTCTATTCAGCAGAGGTATCAGTTAGATTACTTTTTTTCTTTTCATATCAACAAATGAACGAAAAAAATAAAATAAACACCACTGAAAAAAAAAATTGTTTGTGGTTAAGATTCGGGATTTTTTTAATCTTCAGGTTCTGGATAGGGAAGGGAACTTAGCAGCTTAACACTGTTCACTGTTTTGGAGCTTATTTTTAATTAGTATAACCAGTAGTTTCATAGTTCATGTCCTTTCTTCAACATTGTGTAGAAAATAGGGAAGAGGTTTGACTGAAAAATATTAAAGACCAAAGCCTGTTTTACAACATAAGGCACAGCTTTTGCCCTCACCAATTAAGGTTTCGTACACTGGAAACAGGTGTAATAGTGGTTAATCTCTGCCACTGGGAGATGACATCTATATAATTCATATTTTACTCATATTATTACCTCTTTTGCCACATTATTAGATATACTTTGTATAACATTTACTTTTTTTACACGCTAAACTTCACCACTGTAAATTGGAAAATAGTCATTTTTCTTTTTCTTTTTATCATATGCAGGACCATAACATAAATTAAGATACAGATTTATAGGACATAGGTCATTCTGCTGTAAGTGCCTGCATATCTAGATTTGGTTTATACAAAAAGAGGTAGTTTGTTTTTCTTTTAGGTCTAAACATATTTATAATTACTAATTATGGTTTATCAATATGCAGTAGTTTTATAAGCCACTTCCATCAAACAAGGCCTTATTCTGCTACTCTCCAAAATGTGAATTCAGCTCCATCAGTTTGCTAGGAATGGCATTCAAAAATCAGAGGTATTTCTGCACTCATAATCACACTGTAGAAGTTATATTTGTTTATTTACTGGCATAGAGTAATAAAGTAATTTCTTCTCCTGTTGTCCCTAAGTAAGTATGCAGTCTTATCAGTATTACCAGTAGACTTAATTGCCATGTAGGAAGAGAAATTATTACAGTAATCAGTTGTTTATTGGCCATTTAACCAATTTACAATTATCTGTATTTATTCTCTTGTGAAATAAAATTCTAAAAGATGGAAAGTGAATCAAAACTCTAAATTTAAATGCCCAATTAAATTAAATATTAATCTTTTAATGTTTTTGATTAAAAGAAATCAATAACAAACATAAGATGTTTTTTTTTTACTCTTTGCTCTATTTTCCTTTTGTAACAAAAAAAGTCCCTCCACCATCAAGTACGAACTATTACTTCTCCCTCAAAATCAGTATCAAGTATGTTTAGTTTTATATATGTAAACATTGCAAATCTGAATAATAAATTGGATGGTATCTCTTAAAATTTCCTCCTCACTGCCTAATACAATTAAACTTCTTTTATACGAAGAAACAAAGAATTTTAATTTTCCATGCCCCTATGAGAGATTTCCAATAGTTGTTCAGTACTTTACAATATATAATAGTTTTTAGTCATAAACTGCCACTAGATTAAATCTCAATATTAAAAATAAAATATGAATGTTGCATTTAATTCTTTACATCATATGATGGCTGTTCTTGTTAGCACAAGTTCTACGTGTAGACTGCTATATATACTGACAGAATAGAGACTAATATGAAGGTTGTTTTGCTACAATTGACTAACGTTCACTACATGCATTGTATATGTTAACATAACTCAGTAATACAAAGCTTGTGTTGACCGAGCCTAGGAATCTTTTAAAAAGTAAAATGATTAAATATCTAATTAATATTTATTAATAAATACATGTTTTAGTGTATGTGGTCCTTGAAGAGGTGAATTATCTGTTACACTGTGTCACTGGTCTTGGTATTGTAGCCTGAAGATCACTGAGGAGCAACTGAGCCAATAAATTTAAAATCTTCTGGAATTTGTATTTGGATAATAAATCATTCCTGGTATCTTTTTCAGTATTTCTTTTGTAAATAGTTTTAAGCAATCAATAAGAGAAAATCTAGTATGTGTAATAATACTGTAAATGAAGAGCTATAGAGAGAAGACTAGGAGAGTTGGCTTAAATCTTTCCATGCAGTGTCTGACACAGCAGAGAGAAAAGTGAGCTAAGTAGTCAAAGAAGGTCCCAACAATATCTGTCAGAAGTCTGTCTCAGCTATGTAGCTATAGATATTGCTCAGTTTTAATAACAGGATTGGATGACTTAAGAGTCAAATTGTTTTGTTTTTCAGAAGTTACATTGTGATTTATTAAGAATATCTTTTCCTTGGACTGTGTTCCTCAAGATTGTCTTAACTGAAAACAAGAAATAAATCCTAATAAATACAATTACTAAGAAGATATTGAGTTTACTATCTACTAGTAAGCATAATATATGAATAATCAGTCTATCAAGAACAAAACACTGAGGTGGGCAAAACTTAATGAAAAGTAAACTAGAAATACGTATTCCAAAGTGCATTAATTAAGTCTGACATGTAATTGTTACTATAACTTCTGTATCTCATCACAGGTCAGTTAAAATAATTAAGATAAAAACTAGAAAGTAAAATAAATAGGTTGATAAAAAAGTAATTAGATAGTAATAGGATCAAATACTGGGGCTATGCACATGTTATCTAATTCTGTTGGACTACACATGATATATCTGGAATTTAACTATCTGTATTTCTTACGGCATAGGTTATCTTACGGCATATCTTTGCCTATGAATAACTTTTAAGGAATTACTGTTACACAAACATAAGCGAAACTTCAGATTACGGGGGAGTGATGGAATGAAATGGAAAACATGTTGATGATTATGGGAGGGTCTGCTTGTGACCTGCTCATTTTTGTAGGTTGCTGAGCTAGAGAAATCTAGGGAGATGTGGGTGGGTTTCTAAGGTTACAGTTAATCAACGTTTTAGTGCTTTAGCTGTAATGACTTATAATATTAATAGCAGCATGCCTGGCTAGGTGTTCTAGCAGCTACAGCCTAGTAATTTGTTTATGTTCAGCTCTTTCTGTGAGTTTAAAATTCAGTTTTGGTCAAGTTTACCTGTGTGGTTTTGTGGGCTTTTTACTTCTTAAAGCAAAAAGAACTCCAATAGTTTACAAAAAAAAAAAAAAAGAGAAAATCTCTAGAATTTTGAATCATTTTGTTGCCACAACTGCAAAACTTCAGTAAATATCCATTTGAAAATAGATATATATTGAACATTGAGTAAGGGGACTATCTGAAAAAGAAAACACAAGCAGGTGAGACCAACAACTATGTTATCTAGAAATTTGTTTTTAAGAACCATATGTGAAAAAAATATATTAAATTCTTTCCATTGAGGTTCACATAATTTTATTATAGAATTATTACATTGATCTTTCATTTTTTATATTAAAAAATCAATTTTATATGATTTCCCAGATATTCACCAGTATATAATTCAAAACTGTAAGAGAGTCTTATTCTTTACTTTTTGTAATTCTGATTAAAGAGGATTTGAGACAACTTACAACTATATAGACACTGAGAGCTATGGTTGACTAGTATGCTTGACCTTTTCAGCCTTTTATTTTTGTTTGCTATTAAAAATAAATGGGAAGTTTTTGTATAAACTTGTGTCGTGGTTTGACCCTGACCAGCAGCCA
>NW_009701692.1:0-26932 GCF_000703405.1 Apaloderma vittatum
TATTATTTATTTATTATTTATTTATTACCTTTTGATGGTTACTGGGTAATTTGAGAAACCAAGATAACTTGCAATTAATTTCTCTGTACTTCCTCCTCTGCAAATACCTCATCTATATCAGGTTCTTCTACTGGCATTTCTCTTTCAGTCTAACATACAGCAAGGAAAATGTTCTCTATCAAATTGGTCATGGGCTTAATCCCTACTTTTTGTGAGCGAAGGGTGTTTATTTTTTTTCCAGTCTGAAATCCTTCTCTTTGATGAATGGCCTATGGTGCTTGAGAGCTTTTGTACCTTTCATCTCTAGACCAGGTGGAGTGCTGTATTGCTGCATTGCAGAACAAATTTACTCTAATAGTGTTCTCTATTCATAAAGAAATAAATGGCTCTTGCCGAGTCACAGCAAAGCAGAGTGGGGAGATGAGGTTAGTCACAATTTGAAAATAGAAATAGTCTCCTGAATGAACACTTTCCTTCTGTATGTTGCTAATGAAAATCCATTACTGCTTTCTGCTTTGCAAAAAGCGCTTGAGATAGATTATTGGTGACTCGTGGAAACAACCTGAAGAAGATCATACTGAAAAGCAGTGAACCATCTCCAGCTAGATATTGGAAATGGATTGGACAGATAATATATCAGTGATGTATATCTGAGACTGACTGTGAATGATCAAAATCTTTGAGGAAATTCTTAGGACATACCCATAGTTGTCAGTGGAACATCCAAACACTGATCATATAAACCCTTAGGTCCTTCTTTTCTAATTTCTTAGTCTCAGACCTATTGTTTACATTCCCTCTAATTGATTTTTATTATTACATTTACTGTTTTAAGTTTTAGTTTCTCTCTAAAGGTGTGAAAAACATGATTAGAAGATTGAGTACACATGGCAATTTGACTGCCTATCCAAAGAACTATATGCCAAGTATTAAGTTCCCCAAACTTTGAAACATGTATATTTCTTTAAACTAGATCCCAGGATTTAGCTGTGTAGTGCTGTTGGAATACCTTTACATAAACAAATGGATTTTCAGTTGATGTTTTTCAGTTATTTGATTCAAAACCTTGGAACTATTTAAGCATTTTGATATGATAAGAAGGTGTTTCAAGCTTTCACTTTCCCAGTGAGACTGACTAGGCTGACATGGAGATGCTCAGTTACGTGCTACCTCAAAGCTGATCGCTCTTGCCTATAAATTGTAGGGATGTAGTAAGGACACATGTGCATTCATGTCTCTAAAAGTCTTCCCAGCCAGGACTGGGCTGTGCCTTGTTAAGCTTACAGCCTGAGCAGCTTGTCTGGTCTTTCAAGAGGAGAGCTTGCTGGTTTTTTGCTTCTGGTAAGGTTGCCAGAGCAGCCAGATTGGGAAGATGGGAAAAGCTTGATCTCAGGTAAACCAAGCAGGGTTTTTAAAATACCTGCCATGGGTGTATGGAAAACTCTTTGCTGTTAGATGTTTCAAGAGAGCTGCCTGAGGCCAATACACGGACAGTTTGAACAAAATGGTTCTGTTAAAAAATTGAAGAAACTGTCGGCTGTGTAAACACAGGACAGCATTGCACCAAAGACAGCATTCTACAGTAGGGTGAGAGCTCTGTTAGTTTCATATGCCCCTTGGGACTGATTTTTGTTGCAAACGCCTGATACTTTCATATCCATTGGAACTGCAATTTTAAATTCAGATGGTCTCTGTTGTGCTCTGATTATTTTATGAAGGGCCTTGCTTTCAAATTCCATGCTGGCATACTAATTTGATAGTTATTTCTTTTCTAATTTCTTAGTCTCAGACGTAGTGTTTACACTCCCTCTAATTGTTTTTTATTATTACATTTACTGTTTTAAGTTCTGGTTTCTCTCTGTACCTTAAGTAGCTTGCTGCCAATGCAGCATCTTTACTACACCACTGTGCACACAGTGTTCACTGTCTGCATTTGCATAATGAGCTAATCTTTGTGGCTGATTACTTTGTGGAAAGAATTGAACATTTAACTGATAATAATTGCAATCTATCACACTGCACAGTCACCTCACAAATGATCACAGCATGTTTGCTAAAAGTTCTGCTGAATTTTATGACCTCTCACTCTCCATATTGACACCTGACTAGAAACTTTACCTAACATTCAACTCTGTCAGAAGAAAGCCTGGGATCTTATCACGTCAGTTGCTTTGGAATTAATAAAAGCAAGATTTGTCAAAAAAAAAAACAACCCAAAATTTTATTCTTTGTTAAAAGTAATGATGTATCTTAATATATTGCTAGTTTGATGCCAAAAGAGGAAAGAATGTACTTTTCCAGCTGCCATGCCTTGTTGTTCACTGAATTTATAATTCTAAGATTTTCTTTGCCAGCAAAACACCTAAAACTTTGATTTCTTTAGCCAGATAAAATAACTCTAAAGTTGCATGTTAATTTAATCATTACACCTAAGCTGAATTCTTTAATCTACCTTTTTTTTCAGAAAAGATTTATCAAGCCCTAGCATGGCTTTCGGTATTCATAAGTGAAACTTTTGAAGTTGAATTTACAAATAGCCTAATCTAATCTCAGTGAAATTATCACTGGGATTAAATAAAACAAAAATATGTTAATGTTAGCCTCTACTACATGGCAGAGGGACGTGTTTTTCTAAAGCGATAAGGTGCAGCTAGGTCCATTGGCCTTTGCGAGCAGCAGAGTCTTCTTGTGACTTTAACTTTTTCATAAACAATGAGACTGTTTCTGTAATTCAAGGAACTTTTCACACCTTCCTATCTCATGTCCTGACATGATTTGAAATTGTAATAGAAGCTGCTAGTAAAAACGTTAAGGAGACTCTTTCCTGAAGACCTTGAAGGGAGCCAAGCTGGAGAGGGACCAAGTATTATTATCCATGTTGTACCCTTGTGGATCTGCAGCGCAGAGAACTTGTGACTGACAAACCATTGCCTGTGAGGAGGCATGCAGAGTCAGGAAATAAATGCAACCCCTCTCTCTTGAGTGGCTGCTGACAAAAGGCCTTTGAAGACGTATATGTCATACTGCTCATACTTTTAGTTAGTAACACTCAGAGATTATATTTAAAGCATTGACTTCAGGACAAGCTTCCAGATAGATTTCTGTTAGGAGCAATGACAACTTCTAAGCTGTAGTGGGCTGAGCAAAGCCACAAAGAGCCTGTGGCTGCAGTCAGGGAAGCTGCAGAAAAGCTAAACATGGCTGATTCACGACACACCTTGTGAGACCCTAAAATCATCACGATGACTGTGTTGTCATCAACCTGGAAATTGCAGGTAATGGTTGAATTATCACTTTAAGGTTACTGGTTTGAATGCACACTTTTACTTGAAGATCACAAACCCTTTAAAAGGAATTGATGATCTTATCCTGTTTCAGCAATTGTGTAACTTTGCTATTGGTTTTCTAAAAAGTGTGAGTGGTAGGTATAGAAGGACTTCAGGGATAGACAGTGGCAACTGTGGTAGATAGTAGTAAATTGAAGTAAAATCTGTGTGCCAAAGAAAATTTACTTTGGGTCTCATCTGGGATTTTCCCAAAGAAAAACATTTGCTGTGTTGTAGGTGCTGAGCTTGTTGTCTTGGTTAGAACAGGAGAGAACATTCTGTTTTTTTCTAGTCTATTGCCCCTTCATACTTTCTGAAAAGCTCATTTGGAAGGCCAGCTTCTGACATTTACCTCCTCTGATCCTTAAAGTCAGGTCAAATGGGCTGTGTATAATCCAGACTGTACTATACCCATAAAGTATGTTATTGTATTTCTTTAAATCTTTCAAACTTCTTCCTCAATAGCTGAAATTTATAGTAGGAATACATTCATGTGAGGGCAAAACAAACTATTCTTACACTGGAGTTTTGACAGTTTCATCTTCACTACTGTAACAAATGACAGTTTAACTGTGTGTGACACAAATGGAGGAGAGATTTTTCCATGTGTGTGCTGTTACTCACGTTACAGGTTCAGTTTACAACCCTGATGGGGCTCCAACTCACTTTCCAAGCATCTAGAACAGAACCCCCGCAAAATAAGATGATGACCTTCTGCTTTTTTAACGATATGAAACCAGCTAGTGGAAGGACCTGGTAAGAATGAGAGTCGTGCAAATGGTGGGAGTATTTAACATAGGAGCAGGGATTATAGAAGGAAGCAGGCTGTCAGGTTGTTTTAGTTGCATGTCCTGGGTGTTCTTTAATACTCTCTTTTCCCAATGAGTATTCTGTTTTAAGTAATTCCTTATTGTTTTGGAAGGCAGAGCTGATAGAGAGTGGTGGTATTTTTGAAGGAGACATTTAAGAGGGTATCCCCCATTGAAAGTGTGCTTTTGGAAAATATTTTATGGAATCTGATGTCAGCAGTGAACAATTCCATTATTATTCACAATAGAGAATGAGCTTGCAGGTGGAAGATGATAGTGTTTTCCTCAGCATATTTTCTTCAACAGCTGTTTGAAACTCTGGCCTTATGGATGAAAATCAGCTGGCACTAAGAATAGCCATAGTGGTCATCTGCAGCAGCATTGCAGAATAAATCCAGAACAGTGGTTTTTAAGCGCTGCACTGAGATTCTCCCACTCCTGCAGTTCAGGAAGTTTTGGAAGCTTCAAGTTTATTGCATGTTGAAGGTGAAGGTAATTATACAGGACACAAAATCAGTTTTTCTAAGGGAGAAAGCACTTTGTCTCCAAGTGATTTGGCTGAAAATTCGTTAAATTTAGTTTTCACATGAGTGTGAATGTGTTGGGGTATCTAGAGGCTGTGTTTTCCCCTCGCCTCCAGGATCTGTACAAAATGAATTTCCTACAAGTATCTGAATGACACCAAAGTGATTTAGACAGATGTTCTAACTGGCTTCATGGGTCTATAATTACCATCAGAAGGAATTCCTTGTCAAAATTGAATTTGTTCCAAACCTTGTTTTCCTATTTTCTAGCAGGAGGCCTTTCTTTGTTGATTTAGAGATGGAGAAATATAACATCGTAACTAAACGCTTTCTGGAATCAAAGTGGGGAATCCTTTTGGATCTGAAATCTTTACCTAGAAAGTTCATGATGCAAATCATGACAGTATACAGCATTGTTCACAACAGTGGGTTTTACAAACCAAGGAAAGATTGCCATAAAAAAGAATCTCAATTTGTAATTTTCTTTCTAGGTCAAAATTCTGCTGCAGGAGATAGTCTTGATAATTCCAGAAAGATACACTTCATCTAAACCATCAAGAGTTTGAAGGGGAGGGAAGTCCAAATAGCTTGATGCAAATATAACAAAATGGACATCACTGTTAGCACTTTCCTTGAAAGTTCATCATCTGTTCTAAAGAACAGCTGACAGGCATTTTGTTATTAGGCTCCTTCCCTTTTCAGTTAATGTTCATTTTATCAACATGGTGAGACCCTCAACCTCCTGGTTTCATTCAGAATACTGCTTTCTTTTAGCAGTGACCTTACCTGCAGCCATAGTGCAAAGGAATGCTGCAGTGTAAATAGATTGTTGTGCTGGTTTATGAATGTCTGTATTGATTTAAAGCAACATTTTTAAAGTTGCAAGCATGTTAAGAGCAGCTAATTCCCACATCGTGGATAAATCTGATACCATGAAAGGCTTCCTATTACAGTACAAAAAATACCAAGAGCAGATGAAACCTTCTGAGCGAGTAAACATTGATTTCTTTCAAATGGTTAATTTGCCTTGGAATTTTTATTTTTGTTGTGTTAGATTCTTTAAAAGTCCACCACAAAAATTCCTGCTTTCCCAATTCATCATTCTAAGCTAACTTCATGTATTATTCTTGTCTCATTCTATTTCTGAGCAGGAAACTGACCTGATGAAATATTAGTCAAGTGTCAGTTCCCAGTTTAACCTCATCTAAACTAATTTTTCAAACCGTTTTGATACCTCCCTATGCACCACTGCATTTGTATGTTAAGCTTAAATGCTTACTCGCTTTTTGGTTTTGACTGGGGTTTTTTTGCGATGAGACAGAATCAAACAGCACTATGCGCTGGCGCTGTGGGGCTTTTTTAGCTTACCAGTGGTTTGGTATCAGAGGAACAGGGATGGTTTTTTTTCCTGAAACTCTCCTGAGTATACAAAAATTTTCTGAACCAGTTTATATTAGGTGAAGTAATAAAACTGGCACCTCATTCACGATATGAAATTAAAATTAGATTTTGAACAAAAGTAAAATCTGAAAAGAGGTGGTCTGTATATCTGGAATAGCATTTTAAATGATTAGAAACTGGGTTTAATAATCTAGCTTTGAAGTTAGAGTCATATCTCTGTCTACTCACATGTGATCAGTTAATAAACAAAATGCCAGAAGAGGTGTCATGAATAAACTCCACTAATTTGCAGAAATGGTACAAGCATTACAGCTCTCAAAATGATTTCCTTACAGGAAATAAATGCTAGTTACTTCTTCTGACACAAATGCAATGTTATGTTTCAAACAAGTTTTTGATCTTTTCTCTCTGTTCAAACGCGTTTAAATTTGTATCTTGAGTTCTAGTTCAATGTGGCATACGGGTAGGTGTTAGAAATTGAAAGGGAAAATGTGTGCTGTCGTTGTGAGGGTGGTGAGGCGCTGGAACAGGTTGCCCAGAGAAGTTGGTGCTGCCCCCTCCCTGGAAGTGTTCAAGGCCAGACTGGATGGGGCTTTGAGCAGCCTGGGCTAGTGGGAGGTGTTGCTGCCCATGGCAGAGGGGCCGGAACTAAATGATATCTAACATCCCTTCCAACTGAAACCATTCTGTGATTCTATGATTGCTATATATTTCTAAATTCTTTATATTTTTTTTTTGCTCTTCTACTTCAGATTTGTCCATCTCTCACTCCTTGTGTTGGGTTTGTTTGTTTGTTTGGGATTTTTCTTATGAGTTGCCTAAAATGCATCTGAGAAAACTGGAAGAGATCATATTCCATAGACAATGACTGAATTTATTATTTTTTTTTAATCTATGTTAGAGACAGAAAGATCAGATATCACAGAGTTATACAATTTGAGCTGTGGAATTTGGAATAAATTATGTATTTTAGTATGGCATGTGTTCTAGATAGCATGTATCTCAAAAATCATTTAATGACAGCAAATATTGATCTGATTATTTATTATCTTAAAAATACTTTGTTCTACCAGCTGGTTATCTTCACTGTAAAATGAAAACCTCTTCCAGTCTGTTTCTATAGCTCCTCATTCCTAGATCTCTTTTCTGGCGATATGTTTTCTTGTTTCTGGGGTGGAGGGGAAGAGGTTTCTCTAGATTAAGATGTCATCAGAAATCTTATCTCCACTTAGGCAAGCACACACAGTGAGCAAATCATCTTCTAACTACCTAACCTAACAATATTCTCTTGAATGGACTGATTAGACTATGCCTCATAGGTCTTTAACTGTATAACAGTTGTTTAGTATAGCACTTACTGTAGCTCTTTTCTCAGTCATCTGACTTTTGCACATGCTGCCTGAGAGTGTTAGAAATAGGACATTATCTCTTTAGTAGTCTCTGATGTTATAAACAGAGGAAAATAGCCACTTCATTTACAAATTAGGATTTCTTTCTTAGCCACTACTCATACATTTCACTGCTGAGACAGCATGGGATTCTTTTGAATCGCAAACTTACTTGTCTTTGTCGCTGTCCTTTCAGAAGAAGAAAGTCCTTCACGTTGTAAACATCATGTCTGGCCCCTGTGGAGATACATGACCTGGCAGTTGGCTGTATTAAAATGCCCGCTTCACCAACTGATCCAGTCAATCTCCATCACTTAATCTCAGACTTAGTTTACCTATCCATCAGTTCTGTGGTCATCTGCAAATGTTCTGAGAATGGGCATTATAATTTCTCCCACATCACTGGTTTTGTTGCAGTTCCTGCTGGTGCAGTTCCTGTTACATGTCCTTGCCCTGGTGTGTGGATAAGCCTGATGAACTTGCCCGTTTCCATAGGAAATGCAGCTTAAAGTAATTGCTTTCAGTGGTTTGTTTTCAGTAGCAATGGCCAGTAATGTACCTCTTTTCTCAAGTGCTGGCATACTCCTAGTTTCGTTCCCTGGGAAGCTGCTGCTCTAACTCACTAGTGAGTGAGGGACCTGCTGTAATAGGAGCATTGCTTTTAGTAGGGACAGAGAACATATATCCTGAAACTGTACTGGTGCTAACTCTATCCTTCCTGTCAAATTTCTTGCCATCCCTGAAGATCATCCCTCTATCAACAATGAAAATGATTGAACACAGTATGTGTTCACTACTACTACTACCTGGACAAGCAATAAAGGATGATTCTCATGCCAGAGGTGATGAAATGCAGAGGTTGGCAACAAAGCATTGTGTCACTATTGACATCACAGCTTTGCCTGTAGTCTGGCATTTTCTAACTTGCTTCCGAATGTCAGCACAGCTGTGCTTTTCCTTTTATTCTGTATTGTGATCTATTGTCACTAGTGATAACATATTATACTGAAATCCAGGCTATTTACTGAGATCTTTTAGTGTTACTTAAAGTTGTTAGCTCCTTTTGGAATCTATGGAATACTGTTATGGATTAGATACAAGTTACTTTAAGATAATACAAAATGGTTTGGAGAAGTTATGTTTTGCTTAAACTAGCGATTGAGTTGGACATCTTGTAACTGTGGAAAACAGAGTTCAGGCTGTAGCTATTTTTCCTACCAGAGCTAAAGCACATTTTTAAGGTACTAGTTGCTTCTCCTACAGTATTTCTCCTGATGCTTGAACACTATATACAGTTATGTTCAACATACTCATCAATTACCTGGATGAGGGGACAGAGTGTATCCTCAGGATGTTTGCTGATGATACAAAACTGGGAAAGGTGGATGACACACCAGAGGGCTGTGCTGCCATCCAGCATGACCTGGACAGGCTGGAGAGTTGGGCAGACAGGAACCTAATGAGGTTCAACAGGGCAAATAGAAGGTCCTGCACGTGGGAACAACCCCACCCATCAGTACAGGTTAGGGGTAAACCTCCTGGAAAGCTGCCCAGAGAAGCAGGATCTTGGAGTCCTGGCAGACAGTAAGTTAACCATGAGCCAGCGATGTGCCCTTGTGGCCAAGAAGGCCAATGGCATTCTGGGCTCCATTAAGAATAGTGCAGCCAGTAGGTCAAGGAAAGTCCTCCTGCCCCTCTATTCTGCTCTGGGGAGACAACATCTGGAAAAATGCGTCCAGTTCTGGTCTCATCAGTTCAAGAGAGACAGGGAACTAGTGGAGAGTCCAGCAGAGGGCAACAAAGATGACTGGGGGACTGGAGCATCTTTCTTACAAGGAAAGGTTGAGGGAGCTGAGAGACAAGAAGGCTGAGAGGGGAACATGTCGATGTCTATAAGTATCTAAAGGGTGGGTGCAAGGAGGCTGGAGCTGGACTCTTTTCAGTAGTGCCCAGTGACAGGACAAGAGGTAATGGGCACAAGCTGGAACATGGGAAGTTCCATCTAAACATGAGGGAAAACTACTGTGAGGGTGACAAAGCACTGGAACAGGCTGCTCAGAGAGGTTGTGAAGTCTTCTTCTCCAGAGATATTAAAAACCTGCCTGGATGCAGTCCTGTGTAACGTGCTCCAGGCAATCCTGCTTTAGTGGATAGGTTGCACGAGATGATCTCTAGAGGGCCCTTCCAACTCCAATGACTGTGATTCTGTAATAGAGAAACTGTTTTCACCTGCATAACTGTCATTTTTACAAAACCAAGTAAACATTACTTGTTTGTTGTTTTTTTGGTTTTGAGTGTGTTTTTTGTGTTTGGGGTTTTTTTTTGACCGTTTTGAAAAGTAAAATAACTTGACCAAAGGCAACACAGTGGACATGAACAGGTGAAAACTAGTTTTGGAGACTATTGATTTTATCCCAAAAGCCTGAGTCACGCTGCAGAGGCTGCTGAAGGACGTGGCCTGGAAGCTGCATGTCTTAACACAAATGTTTCTATTCAGAGTGGCATCCCAGCTGACAGTAGGGCAGAATGTGACAGGCAGATGCAGCAGTCCTTAGCCTCTCCAGCAGAAGACTGGGTCAGGACTGCTGACAGCTTATTTGGAGGATCATGTCTTCCTACCACTGGCTTCTCAATTTTTCCCAGTTGGGGTTTTATATAGTGTTTCTTTCTTTTTTGTTTTTTCCCCATTGTGTTTATTTCAAACCATGTTTAGTTACGTATTTTGGGTACAAGCAAGGAAACACTTCTTATTCTTTATTGCTTGGACTGTCACTGGGGATTGGGAACAACGACAGCTGAAAATAAAAGAGAGAAAATGCCTGAGAGAGGTAAATACAATCTAGATGGAAAGCAGGGGGAAAGAAGCTGGAAGAAGCAAACAGAAAATAGAAATAGATTTAGAGATGGCAACGTCTACATCCCAGTAGACTTTAGTTCCCTGAAAGAAAATGGCAACCTGAGCTAAAGGATAAATTTATATATACGCAAGCCAGGAAATTTGAGGTAATAGAGCATGTGAGCATGTCTTCAGGTATCTGTTGCCAAAATGGTCATTTGTTTTCAGACTGTTGATCCAAAGAAGATGCCATTGATTTCCCTGACTACCCTCACTTCAAGCTCTGGTTCAGTCTGCTTGTAACATGTCGATATCCTGCTTTTGCCACAGGGCACAACAGAATTTTATATTATCAGGTATTAAGACTTAGCATTTACATAGAAATTTCATGCACTAAATGCTTTACAAATATTCTCTAATTAATCATCTCAGCACCTACGCAGACTGTATGAAATCGTAGCTGTTTTGCAGGCAGGGAAACTGCGGCCAACTGAGCTGCCAGAGGCAATGCAAAAAAGGCTTTTGTCAGTAGCAACACTCGGTGCTCAGGCTGTTTGCTTTATATTTGTATTCGATTCGCCTTCCCGATCGCTGTGTGCTGTACCTCTCTGCATTGATTTGATGCAGCATTGAGGAAAGACATTGATATTAAGGGTCAGCTCTGCAGTGCTCTTTCTTCTTTGCTGGGGGATGAGGAATATGAAGTGGCCGCTCTTTAGGTGGCAGGAGTCCGTGGGTTACTCAGACGCCTAGCACAAGAGCTAGTTTTCCTCACAAGTATCTGCAGCTGATAATGGAATCAGTATCTTCATAACTGGTAGCTTAATCAACGATGGTTTCTTTAAAAAAATGTTAAAATTACTAGAAACAAATGCATATTAGTGTTCTAGTGTTACTCACCAGCACGGTGTTTGCGATTTGGTTATTTTGAGATATATGCCAAAAAAAAAAAAGTTGTTTTAAAAAAAGAGACTGCTATTAAGGTTAAAAAATAGGATTTTATGGGAGTCTTAGCATTCTTTGACCCTGGTGTCAGGCAAATACTTCTTTCCTCATAGTTGCCAGCTTCTTTTATTAATGTTGATGAGCCAACACAGTTCACTGAAGTCCACAAGTATTTAAAACATTTTTTATTTTAGACAGGAATAAAGCTAAACTCATGAACTTAGGAAATGCACAGTCAGGAAAATAGAAATTAGTGGCAAAACCTTTGTCACTGTTCACTCTTAGGTTACATATAATTACAGAAATTTCACTGCAGAATCTAATGTACTTTATAATTTGAATTTGTGTATGTGCTCACACATTCATTTTACCTAGGGAAGTCATTTTTCAAGAACTTTGTAGTGATATTTAGCTTGTCTCACAGGAATTTGGCAGTGATATTGGATCAGCCTAAATTCAACATCTGTGGTTTCTGTTGGATTTCCAAAACGTTTATTACATCACAAATTCTAATCAAAATAGTCTGAGTTTCCAGACACTGTTAAAAATAAAAGTTATTGCAGGTGTGTGGCAGGTATTTCCTCCCCCCAGCTAAGCTGTTGCTAGGCAGATTCCAGGGAATCCGCCTACCTGGGCTAGTCCAGACTTGTCTATGGAACCTGAGCTGGTCAGGACTCGGTTACACCCAGGAAGTTGGCCAGTAGCCAATGAGAAGCCGAGATTGCTATGATTGACCACAGTCATCATTGGCGAGGTTTTAAAAGTGGGCTTTGCAGTGGCCATGTTGGAGTTACCTCGTGGCAGTGGCCGGAGAAGGTATCCCCCTTGTTCTAGGGGATCCCTAGGCAAGGTTGACCAGGTGAGAAAGGGAACCCCCACCTGGTAAAGGTACCCCCTGGCAAGGTTAAAAGGGGAGAACGGGAATCCCCCCCTTTTTACGGTACCTTAGTGAAAACAATCAAGACGAGAACGGGAACCCCCGGCTTGATTGAGGTGAGTGTATGATAATCTGGATTATCATTCTTTTGTCAAGGGCTAGTGCGTGAGCTTGATCTTTGTCTCAACCGATATCCAACTTTTAAATTGGTAGGGAGCTTATATCCTGTAAATAAATTTAAATTTAACTATACGCGTGAATTTATTTTTCGGATATGGGCGCGCTCCTCACCTCCTTCTTTACAAGGTGTTGATAAAGCACCGTATTTTCCCTGCTTCTTTAACCAAATAAAGAACTACTTAATGCTTAACTTTCATTATGTAACACCATTTGGTAATCTTACCTATGTAACTCGGATGCATGTAGAAGGGACTTGACCAGTTATGCTGCCTGCTTAAACCTCACAGTATAAAGACTTCTTCCTATAATGATAGAGATGGTAAGTAACTTTTTCGCTAGAGAGGCTGAATCTTGTTTCACTTGATAAGGAAGCAACATCCTTGATTCTTCCTTGACTGGCAACATTGACATACTAAGAGTCTGATATTACAAAGTACAGGGCAATTTACCAACTTTCTATGCAAAATAATTACCAAGACCAAAAATCTCGTTAAAGGTAACTGCAGAAACAAGGCATTTCACTCTAAATTGAAGAAATGCAACTATTACTTTGGCTGAAATGAAACTGAAATCCCAAGAAAGGATAGATCTCCTAATAAAAAGACACATTTAATACTTGCCTTTTAGAAAGTCTGAGTGGTTGAAGGAGGAAGCATCAGAATTTTTTATGTAAAGTTACTCAGGGAAATGAGTATCTCAGAGTGAGAACAGGTTTATAGTCCGAGACTAAGCCAAAAATAATTGTTTTCAAGAAGCTGATTAGGAACTTGATGACACTAGAGAATCTGTTATACACTCAAAATAAGCAGAATTTCATCCAATCATAGAATCATAGAATCATATGGCAAAGCCTATTTATATACCATCACTGAACATGTCATTAGTGAGTGACACTAAGTTCCAACACAGGACATTATGACCTTAAATTAAAGTTAAGGCAGTCTCGTGGCAAGACTTTGTAAATCCAGTGCTGGGTAAGTCTTGATCAAGGCTGGGATAGATGAAAGCGTGATTTAAGTCTGAGGTTTTGCTTTATTTATTTTTTTTCTCCCAATGGAAGGCAGTTTGAAAAAATGCCCTAATAAAGGGCATGTGTACAGGAAAGAAGCAGGGAGGGCATCTAGAAATGAAGCCTTCTAAGCAAAATCTCCACTAAAACCATTATTAGCGTTCTTCCATTAAGTAAGTCAACTTTCACCCAAGATTTGCCTACTGATTGCAATGCTTCTGAGAACAGACTGCTTCCTGCTGCTAGGACAGGCAGAGAAAATGACAGTCACAGCCTAAGCAGCTGTAACTGAGCCAATTCACTACATACGAGTAGGATTCCTTGACGACTTTCTTCACAGCACCCAAAAGGATCTACGCACCAGTTTTATAACCTAGCCGGAGCTCCCTCGGGCCTTTTGCATTAAAACTTTATCACGAAGTATAAAATTCTTAATAGATAATCTAGAAAAAGAAAACATCTGTGAAACAATTACAAAAAGACAAACCCAGCCTTCAGTACAAAATCAGAGTTATAATATATATAATAAATAATACTCAAGCAGGTGATAACATAGTCCTAAAATGAATGCTACAGTTAGCTTGTCAAGAATTAATAAATATCTTTGCCTTTGACTGAAATCATGGCCAATACTGGCTTCCAAGGATATATATGGAAAATTACAAGGTATTATTCTGTGGTCGTTTAATATTTTTCATGCAGTCAAATGCATCAAAATTTCCAAAAAAGAAAATTTCAAGAAGAAATGCAGTCTTTACAATGCCCACATGAGATTAGATGAAAAGTAGATGTTTAAGATGGTGGCTTACTAAGTGTCTTGAAATGGGAAGAGGAGAAAAAGTGTGGTCTGTTTGGTACATCCTATCCATCACCAGCTAAGCTCAGCAGGCATTTGTAGATTGCTTGGTTTTTTTCATTTTGCAAGATTTTATATTTTCTTTAATATCTGTATTTTATTGGCCTCTTCTATTCAGGGCTTTTCATCCATGCTTAAAAGTATCCTCTCAGTAGACACACTAGTTCCCATTTCTCTCAACCTCTGTTCTACTTTTTTTTTTTTTCTTTTCATTCTCTGCTACAGGAAGCATTATAATGATGTGGACTTTCATCTGTTTCTTAGGTACTACCTCACCAGTAGGACTTTATGGTTTGAAGCTCTGTTTTGTGAATTGCCAACATTCACTGTCTTTAGTATTAGGAAGGCCAAAAAGAGTTCAGAGATTAGCTCAACCTACAAGGCTTAGAGACTGCCTTAGAGCTAAACTTCTGGGGGCATTTCAGAGTAGTAGCATTCACTCATGAGGTGAGACACACTCGCTTGCTTTCTCTCTTGTGCTGCACTAGGTGCAGAACTGGCACTTGTTGTACACTTGTCCATAGCCTTCCCCTCAGAGTAACAGTAGTGATGTTTTAAAATATTCATTCGTCCATATAGGTATGGGGAATGAATATAAGATGGAAAAGAAAGCCCCTAGAATGTCTCCCCAGCTGTCTACCGGCCATTTTCTAAACTCTACCCTTACAAAAAATGTGATGCAGTGTTCTTCATGAAAACCATATTTCTTTTGAAAGTGGGAATTTCAGTCAACTTCAACAATGAGCTAAGAATTCACTATCTGAACTCCTTTCAACTCTTGAAATTTTACTTACAATGCACAGGTGTTACAAAAGTTCTAGCAGCCTTAATTCTTTCTTTTCATTGATGATGAAGAGCAAGCACAGATGAAGCTTCTTATTAGTTCTCCTGTCTGAATGAAACCAGAATCTTTTAAAATTATCATTTTCCAGAGACAGGAAAAGCAGGCCACACAAGAACTACACATTCACTTATACAGATAAGGAGGGTATGTTGCAAATAGATGTATCATGACATAAAATCATTTATTTTATTTTTTAAAAAGACAGAAATAATAGTCTTTGTTCATTGCATGTACTTGAGCAACCCCTTTTCTAAACTTTTATCCACAAGGTCAGAACAGTTGTGTACAGGGAATCTGTTTTTCATTTGTTGACTTTTCATGCATATGAACACACACTAGCAGCTGTTTTCAAGAAAAAAACCTTTTGTCACACCCTAGCAAAATACAAAGGTTTTAGGACTGTACTATAAGGACATAACAGTAATGCAACAAGTTGGAATAGGTTCAAGGCTTTATAAAGGAGACTTATGTTCTAAGGAAGACACCTCAGAATCACAGAATCATTTTGGTTGGAAAAGACCTTTAAGATCTTCAAGTCCAACCATTATCTTCTTCAGCTGCGTTCTGAAGTTGCCTTCTGCTAAATGAAAATGAGGCTGCTCATATAGCTTGTCTGGATAAAAATGTGGTATTTTAGATCATCAATCATAGAATCATAGAATGGCACAGGCTGGAAAGGACCTTAGAGATCATCTAGTCTTAGATTAAATTCTTCTGCAAAAACTGTATACTGAAAATCCTATTTATTTTACAGTATGTATATTTATACATCCTGACTTATTTCATTGATACATCAATCAGTTAGCATCCTTTCAGAGATATAAACAAAACTGAGAAATAAAGTGCTCATTTGCTTCATCTATTTATACTGTACTCCTATGTTCCTCATGTCTTTCAGCAGCACAGGTCTGTAGATCGCCTCCAAGCTTTCCATGTATTCTAAATATTCACTGACTCGAAATCCATGGAGTGCTTCTTCCTGTACAAATACACACAGAAAAAATTTATTAGCTAGGAAAAAAGGAGGCACAACTCAAATTTAATGAACTTCAATGCTCCAAAGATAGCTCATTTTGTTCTGCTTATCACAGCCTGTGTGTTTAAAATACACACATTTTATTACATTTTATTTAGAAGTAAAGAACTGGTAATATCTGCTTCCACAGTTCTTTCTAATTACAGACCTGGCAACAAATAGTTCTTTCAGTGGATGTTGTTCATCTATCTCACTTCTGGAGAATATGCCATATGAAGATTTTTAGGGAAAACAAAGTAAGCTTTAAGAAGGCAAATCCAAGTACCAAAATACTTTTTAAAAGATTTCAATACCAGCAAGTGACATGCTGAAAGTTCGTTAATGTGGCTTTCATATCCATCTAGATTCTCAATAAAGCCAGGAGAATAACCACAGATACTTCCTTTTGTGACAAAATGACAAAGAAAGAATGTTATGAGGTGCTCAAATAAAAACAGAATAAACACTTCTGCATCACTACAAATAATTGACTCTTCATTGATTCCAAAACACAGAGTAAAAGAAGGTGCCCTCAGGAAAAGCACTGGTCAGCAACTTAGTTCTCAAGAATAGATATGGCACATACAGAAAATACAGTGAAGAGCAGCTAATTTACTCCTAGAAGAGACTGACAGAGTGGTCTATGTGTGCTATTACAAGTTACAAATCCTGTAACTCCAGTTTCTCTATCCAAATGAAACCAAAGTAGTCAAGACAGGTTTGCTGAGGTGGCAGGTTACAGTACTTTTGGTTCACATGTGGAAATCACAAAGCTATGCACTTTCATCTTTCCATGACTGGATTAATAAAAGATCAAGCAGTAAATTTAAAATTCAGTTAATGCTGAAATTTCAATGTATCTCAAAGAGATCATAACTCTTAGTAACTTATCTCAATAGAATGAACCGGAAAAGGGGTAAAAAATGTTCATGGACATGTTCTTTGTTTCACTAGAAGGACACATTGAAAGGGGTGAATGTTTTACTCAAGTGCTAGGCATAATGTCATCTGAACTGACTGCAAAGTTGTCTGCAACTTCTTTTCTTCATGTGCAAATTAAAGTGTATTTATATTATAAGAAGAAAATATTTAGTTTTAATTTCAATAGCTCCCTGGAACTACTTATTAGATAATACCAAAAAAACCATATTGCTGTCAAATCATCATCCTTTCAGCAGATATAAAGCATGGAATCATGTCTAAGATCATGTTAGAAGCTTAAAACAAGAAAGTAGTATCAGTTCTTGGAAGGAAAATATGCAGCAGGACTTGTTCATATAGCAAATGACCATTGCTAACATGAAGTTTGAACTGTGACATCATTAAAAAAATATAAAAAGGATATTCAAAGGTTGTATATGTTTTGTTGTTTTTCTTAGCTCGGATTGTGTTCTCAGAATAGTTTATACTTCCACTTTTAAGACAATTACTCCACTACATTAATCCAGATTTGTGAATATTACGCTGAGAAATAAGCTACAATTTGAAACTGAACTCAGTTATGACAATAAATGGACAGCTGACTAATGCCTTTGCAAAAGTGTTGAACCCTAGTAACCTCACACGAAGCCCATAATACAGCTGAAATAGAATAAATACAATGCTAGATCATTTTTTTCTGTAGATGAATTAAGAGCTATCAAAAGCAAGAGTACAGTTTAATTGTGCTATTAACTCCTCTTTTTCTGCAGTAGTCACTCATGAATTGTAAATACTCCACAGTAGGGCATTAATACACAGCGTTTCTCATTAATTTAACAGTACCATGTCATGTCTTTGGCCTGTTTATGCTGTAGGTGACAACACACAGTACTCTCTTCTATAATTTACATAAGTCAAGTAAAGCCATCAAGATGAAGCAGTTTTTAAGTCACACTGACCCAAACTAGGTCAAATAAAACAATTCCCTCTTTAGACTGTGTACCAAACTTTTTCAAGAAAAATGACTGAGCTGATATATTACTCATATTTAAGAATCTGGATGCAAACTAGTCAGAAAACTATTGTTATGACAGACTAACATGCAGATATATAGCTCTCAAAACAATTTTGACTGGAGAAAAACAAAAGACCAGATTAAAAAACAAAGTGTCTCTGGGAAGAACAGTTAAATATTTGTATCCATTCATGTCTGCATCTATAGCTGAGCAGTACCATGCAAAAAGAATCTGGTAACCAAACATCATTTATAATATGGCAAAAATATGAAATTGTAAGGCTGGTTCAGTAACTGGCATCTGTTCAAAACAGCAGCTTTCTCAGCTTTCTGCCACATCTCTTCAAGCTTCAGTAGAAGACCACTGTGTGAACCCACCCTCCTGGAGAACATCTAGCTTAATGAGATTGGGGCCCTGTTGAGAGAACTGAATCAAATGCCCTCATGAATTACTTACTGTAGCTCTTTTCTTTGCTTACAACAGTAACTGATCAGGACAAAATGCAGGAAAGCTATTATCTGGAAAATATTATACCGTAATTTCCTGCCAGAAAATAAAATAAAATTGAAGTATTATTTCACTCCCTTAAAATCAGTAAGTGAAATTCAGTAAGAGCTCCAGATTAACTAACAAGTGTATTTTCAGTACTGAGAGTTCTGCTTCCCTTCAGCAACTGAAAAATTGAAGAAGAAACCCTTACTTTAAGAAAAACCTGGAGATCTTGGGCTTCAGTGTGCTTCAGGATGTCTTGCTGGAGGTGTCTGAATACAGAAATGCACATATATGTTTGATAATCAGGACCAAGGAAAATACATATAGCAATGTAGTGACAGATCTCGCTCCAGTCCATGTAATTCCAGAAACACTGAGTTATCCATTGTAGACAAATCTAAATGAGAACAGAATTACATAATTAGAGTGCTGTAGAGATTCAGTCATAACTGATCAGCCTTATCTCCTAACTTTTCTATACTACAGACCCTTCTTCCTATAACATCACTCTGCCTACAAAAATAAAAGTGATAAAGTATAAAAGAAGTCAAGAATCACCATTTTTTAAATCATAGCCTCTGAATAGACTTCCAGTGAGTTCTGCTTAAAGTAATACCCTGCACCCATGCATCTCACTGAAGCGTATTCTGGCAACTTCTGAGGTTGAGAAATAAAAGTCAAAGTCCAATGAAAGTAAAGGTGATTTTTTTCAAGTTTTTTTTTTTAAATGTGACTTAAAAGGTAATGAGGGTGATGAAGATTCTCCTTTAAATTAAGCTAGTTATTTGCCTCATAAATGAACGTGAGGCCCCTTTCTACGACATGTTTTCATTTAAGGAAGTGTGTATGCAACACACTTAGCGACTCCTTTGTCTAGTTCTAAATCACAGTGTATTAAGATGTGTATACCACATTTCATTTAGTTCTAGACCACAAATCTTCTGCTAATCAGTCCTTAAAGTGTTTAAAAATATAGAGCAGCAGAAGTACCAAGATTCTAATTTGATGACAACAGCCACACTCTGGCATTAAATCTGTTTCCAGGTATTTATTGATACACACAAGCACTAAAATGCATCAGTTGTTTTCCCAGTTCAGGGTTTGTTTGTTTTCAACCTTGCAGCAGAACTGCAAAATCACACAGAAGATACAGCAGCATCCAACAGTGGCATTTCAGCAACACATCAAATAAATAAAATAAAATAAAATCCCAAAACAAAAAGCCTTGTCAGCAGTTTAGAACAATAACTAGTCCATTATTAATTGTCCACAAACAGTAAAAAAAAAAGCATACAGTGTAACTTACTTATATAAGAACAGTTGAGGAAGCTGTGACTGTCCCCATGTGTCTCCCCACCCCAAAACAGGAAACTTTTTAGAAGCACCTCACTGCTACACTAAAGTCCCTCATCTGCCAATCTTCTCTCCTCAAAGACCAAATCCTCAAATGATTATTTTAGGCAATAACTACCACACTGGCATCTGCCCCCATTAAGAAGTGTGTCAAGCTGCAAATCTCATGGCAAAAGGGAATATTGAAGGCATAAGATGAATATATTTTTCCTGCCTTGTCACAGAGGTCCTTTATGTTGGCAGTCTAACTCCTTATTGAACAAAGCTGTTTATGCTTCATCATGACTGCAGTCTTTACATGCTCCATACATGGCATTCTATACTACCATACTACTGTATGTAGGCAAAATGCAAGCTAACATTATGGATATATATTCTTCTTCAGTAACATCTCTTTAATATGGAAGAACAGTGTGTTACCTGATTGTAACAGTTATGGTAGCTCATATGAAACTAATTTTGCTCCAATATCACCTGAACCGCCTCCTACTATACACCTATCCCAAATTACTCATTTCCTTTCTATGTAAAACTTAAAAAAAAATATCCCAGGGAATAAGATATTCTATTTTTAATTATAAATCTGAGTGTTTAATTTTTATTACTTTTATCAAGTTTTCTGCATAGATATGTAATAGACAGTCATCAGCCACAGTATCAATATCCTACCAGTCAATTGCTTTCTATTTTCAGAAGCTCTAAGTCAGTCAGGCATTCAGTACTAGCTCTTACCCATGGTTCCATAACCACCATGCAAATGCTGTAGAGAAAAACTTCAGTCCTTCCTGAACATCCCCGATTGTGTGGATTTAAGTCAAAAAAATAATGATACTTCATAAGCTTTCATCAGTTACCTGGGATGGACTGAAACCAGACATGTGGAAGGCCGAAAAGACAAGTGGCAACTCAGCTTTCAGCAACATTTCAACGTGGTGTGCACTGCAAAAATAGACCGGATGGATGCCAGATTCCACCGTGGTAGCAGGCAGGTGCACCTGGTTATCAACAATAAAATTGAGGAAAAGGATTACAGACTACAAAAATGTGTTGTTTTAAATACTTTGCTGAGAATAATATATAAAAATGTACACGTTTACTTGTAAAATAAGCCAACTCAGGTTATTTTAGAGACAGGAAACAGAATAAACAAGAGATGACACTACCATCAGGAAAAACATGATCAGTTGAGCGTGGCGCTAACAACGCTAAGGTTGCAGGTTTGATTCCCATTCGGTCCCCATGTGTTGCCTGATCTAGTCGAGAGGTGGCGTCCCTGGCGACAGGGAGGCTGGATAACAATGATCTCTAAGGTCCCTTCCAGCCTAGGCCATTCTATGATTCTATGAATTAGAAACTGTTACTAAACATACTCTGACTATCTTTTTGCATTAGCAATCTAGTTCTTTATTGTACGTAAACTTTAATTGTCAAAGCCGGTAGAGGGAAATCATTGTTACATTTTAAACCAAAGGACAAAAGAAAAAAAAGACTCATTTCTGTTGGATTATTTTTCCCCATTTACTAGTGGATAGAGTGGAACTTATGTGGTATTAGAAGTTGTTTTCTGTGTGCATGTTTCTTTGCAGTATGTGTGGATGATGTGACTGAAACTCTTATTTTGTACAGCGAAAGGAACAGAGGTTTTATCAGTTTGGAAACTTTGTGTATCAGTGCCTGGTTTCCAGATAATGAGTCCTTGGCTTCATGCTAGAAGGTCAAGGTACATCCTTCAGAATGTTACTCCTTCCTGAGGCATGCAGCATCACAATCCAGTGGCTGGGTAATTACTCGTTCATGTGGTAACATTTTATTTTAGTTTGCATTGCAGCAGTTGTGCAAATAGTTTAGTTACACAATTTTCTCTTTGTGTTTTCAAGACATATTGTGAAAAAGAAATCAATTAGGTACTGCAAATGAGTGTCAGCATTGCAGCAACCTGCCTCCACTGCTGCCTAGTTGTCATATGGAAGACAGCAGCGAAGTTCTCAGCACTGATGGCGTTCAGCACAATTGTATTCACACAACGGAACAAAATTTCATTTCATAAGAACAACCTCAGGGCTGGACTCGGTGCTGTGAGTGGACCAATATGGTCACTTCTGGTGAAAAGACAGGCCAATTCATATCAATACAGAAACCCGCATGCAGAAAAGGTACAGAATCTAATCCATGCTTCTCATACCCCAAGGTTCTCTAGTGAAGACAACAGCTGTTTTCTAGTTTGCGTTCAAAATAGAAACATGTCAAGGCAAAGTGACAATGTACAAAGTCAAACTGGAATGATTTTATTTTAAATAGATAGAAACACCACGAGTGAAAGATAGAAATGATGCTTCCTAAACTACAAACTTGATCCAAAATACTAACAATTTAAAATTGTCAAGCATTCAGTATTTGGGCAGCACTAATATTAAAAATTTACTAAATACATTCTAGTGGTTTTAGAAAAAAAAAACAAAATACAAAAGGGTGGCTGCATACTGTAGTAATAAGGAAAAAAAAGGTCATTCAACAGTATCACAGCCTTCACACAGAAGTTTAATGCCATCAAGTTTATTTTACTGCCAGCTTTAAAATTGAGTCTCGCTGTCTTTACTTGATAGTAAAAGTCCACTTGTTATTTCACTACTTTTAAGCAACTCCTGAATGAAATGTCAGATTTATATTTTTCTGAGAGAATTTTTCAGGGTCATGTATTCAGTTAGAGGACTTGAATGAAAACGCATTTAAAAAAAACCCTCCAAAAACTAAGGAAATTGATAAAGTCTCCTCTAGAAACTCTGAAAATTGCCTTTCAGAAAGAAACAACTTTTAAATTCTTACAGATACATGCAGTCTCGGTAGCCAGAGAAATGCTGAAATAAGAAGACAGGAAAATCGCTGAAGAAATGTCAGTGTCTTCTCCCCGTCCCCGGACATGATGAGGAAGACTGAAGAGGCAAACCAGTCGTAGCCGGCGTGGCGCTCCCACAAGCAGCCTGCACGCGGAGGTTAAGGAACTCAAGCGGGGATGGATCTCCTCCCCGTCGGCCCGCACGAACCGCAGCCCTCCCACCCAGGCTCAGGAGGAAGAAAACAGGAGTTTTGAAGATTATGGGGAAAAAGAAAAATTAAAGAAAAGCTTTTTAAAAAGAGAATAAGCATATTCTAAGACACCTCAAGTGTATTTCAGTAGGACTAATACCTGAAGAATATAGCAAAGCTTGCTGGAAAGGGGTATCTGGTTTATTTAATAAAAACGTTCCACAGTAGCTCTAAAATTAGAAAGAAGTCAAAGTATTCCTGTTGATCAGACTACAGCCATATATCATTACATGGGCAACATCATTAACACTGTTGGTATTGTGGGAGTACCACAAATAGCCATTACTACTCAAAGATGCACTGCTGCAGACACTGTATCACATACAGAAAGATGTAATCCTATCCAAAACAGTTTATGACAAAAATTATTGACACAATTTTTAAAAAGCATGGGAAGAAAAGGGTGAAGATTTTATTGAGTGTATTCGGTGTCCATTTTAACAAAATTTCAAAGTGCTGCTATTTTTTTCTTTCCTTCAATACTGATTGGACATTTACGTCACTGTTAAAAGCCCAGACTGAAGAGTTCAAATTCCATTGGCGTTTCTGGGCAATATAATTTATGACCTCGAGAAAGGATACGAAGTGAGGATACCACAGTCCTTTGCTGTTGTTTCAGAAAATTCTCACAATTCCTCAACACAAAGCACAGTTCATTTTCAGCATCTTCTTTTAGCAAATTTAGGTATTTCCCATATCTAGCACAAAAGGGTTAAAATATGAAACCGTTTAAATGTTAAATATTTTCTTTAATTCCTAAAAAGAAAGAGCTCATATTTAACAAGCCTGTGAAAGCTAAGCTGTCATAGTGTTGTTCATCACAAACGCTATGTTGTAAATATATACATAAATGGTTTAATAAAACCTATCATGCTTTATCTGGGAAGGCTACACACCAAACACCTGCTACTCAGTGTTACAACTTCTCATCTAAATTCCTTTTAGTTCAGTTTTAGAGATTGTGGTGGGGAGAAGCAAGTACTCTAACACACACAACTCATATTCTTCATACGCTTTATTTAGAACTCCATCTAGGTATGTTGTACGTACAATTATTAACATTGGAGTTCAAATATTAAGCTAAAGGTAACAGCCTCTGGAAGTACAGAAACATCAGCTTTTCCTTCATCACAGCTCTGCAAATTACCAGCCAAATAAAATGCTTAAATAGCATATAACTAAGCTTACAGAACCATTTAGGGAAGTAACATGAGTTAAAAAAAGACACATAACTCAGGATAATGTAATTTTATGGTAAATCTTACTAACAAGTACAATTAGCCTTTACAACAATAAAGGATAATAACTTATATAATCTGTAAAGAAAACGTAATTATGTACTAATATATTTTCCATTTTCAAAGTCAGAATTCATTTCCTTAAAGATGATCTTTAGATTTAAAAGGTATTGAGTTGATGGATTAAGTATCATTAAAGTCATTCCATGAAAATCAAACAAATCTTAGAAATACACTAGGGAAATATGTTAATACCATGTACCTGACTGTCATTTCAACACCAAGCTGCTGCACAGATGAAAGGCTCTCATCTGAATCCATGGCTAAAGGATAAAAAATTGTATAATAAAGCATTATGATAAATATGATTTTAACTGAATACCAATGCAAAGCTTCTTTCATGTGTACCAATTATGGAGAACTGTTTCTTATTTGAAATGAGTTTCGTAGTGTCTGCAAAAGACGCATGAAGAACCTGCATTTTTCGTATATGTTTGGGGTTTTTTTAAGCTCACCTTCATAAGAAAATCTTCACTGTTATTACCGTCATCATTATCTTTAAAACATGATGTAAGCAAACAACATCTTTTTCAGTCCCATTTCTTAGTAGAGCTTTATCGTATCTGGCCAATCAATTCCAGCGGCCTTAAATTCTGCTAGCTGTAAACTCAACATTTTTAGCATAAATTCTATTTTTATACAAATCACTGGAAACTTTATAACCAACGGATTTTTAAAATCCTGTACTTCTATGCATTGTTCTTACACACAGCAATATATACCTCATTTTATGCATTTTTTTAAATTAAAAACCCAAGTTACAAAAATGAAAAAATCATGAATTAAAGCAATCTCTGTTGCAATATTTTCTCAAAACTTTAAAGCCTAAACTCAGTTAAAAATGGGGCATTATTTCTTTCATGGATATATATCATCTAAGATAAATATATCTCAGAAAAAAAGATACACTCCAATAATATGAGTTATAAAGCTAAGGGCTTAAACATTTAATATACTTCTTTCAAAATGCTAATATAAAACAACAAATGAAACAAATTTTTAAAAAACACTGACACAATTTGTTAAAAATGTAAATAACACATATGGCAGCAGAAGTTAAAAAATATAAATTTCAGTCATAAATGCAAAAAAATTATTAAGCAGATCATGCAGTAACTTGATGTGCATTCTTTCTACAACCTTCTCAGACAGAAAGGGAAAACAAACTGAAAGATTCCCTGGCTACCCATCCAGGTAAAGACTCTGTGTTCCTGGTAAGCAACCAGAAACTAAGGTATTAAACATGAAGTATTTACAGGTTAAGGGAGGAAATGCCTCTGGTTAGGAAGAAAATCCAAAGGAAAAAAAAAAATAGGAAGCATTTCTGCTCAGATGAGATGAAGTAGGTTAAAATTTTCATTAAGAAAACAGTACAGCAAAATTACACTCAACAATGAAGCAACAAAATTCAGTAGAGGAAGTATGCTAAGAAAAAAACCGTATTAAAACCAATAGAGGACAATAATCTAAGAGTCAGGGTCATGTGAAATTAAATGTATACTTTGAGAAATACATCTGTACATAAGAAAAATCAACTGGTCTTTGAGCGAAACCAATTCACTGAATAATCTGATAGGACCGAAATAGCAAAACCACATCAGAGATCTTTTTTTACCCGAAGAACATAAGTTTAAATATCTTCTACACAGCAGTATACTGGAAACAGTATCTGGAAGACGACATATCAAATCTCAGGGTATTTCAGTTAAAAACCCACAGAGATTAGTGAAACAGTTCCTATCTTTTCACAGCTCCTGTTCCAAGCTACCTGTTTACTCAGGCTGCAATTACCGTATTAAGTGAATTCACTTTCAGGTTTCCAAGTGCAACTGTGAAGGCAAGAGGCACACTTAAGATCAGAAAACCAAGGGGAATTTGAACAAGTTGGCCATGACTACTGGCTAATTCGGTCCTGACAGGACTGTATTTAAGAGCAGGGGAGAGGCAAGCAGGGTCAGAACCCCTAAGCCACAGAGAAGCCCTCCCTCCTGTTCGAGGTGGCCCCTCCTGTGGGTGGACACACCAGAGCACAGGTGTGATGAGGAACAGCTGCATCACAGGCCACAATCTGAGCTCAGTTTTCATTCAGTAACAGTTTAGAGAGAGTTCTGAGTACTTACTTCCCAGTAACACTGAAAGAACTGATTTAACTGATTCTCACTCTCTTTTTCTTCTCTGTTGTAATAATTTCTTAGTTGCTGAAAAGGGTTTTCTGCTCATCAGTTTGCCTTTTGGTATTTTCCTCTGTATTGTGGAATCAAAGAATGCTAAGAGTTGGAAGGGACCTCAAAAGATCATCTAGTCCAGCCCCCCTGCCAGAACAGGATCACCTACAGTAGGTCACACAGGAACGCGTCCAGGTGGGTTTTGAATGTCTCCAGAGAAGGAGACTCCACAACCTCCCTGGGCAGCCTGTGCCAGTGCTCTGTCACCCTCACAGGGAAAAAGTTTTTTCTAATGTTTTTGTGGAACCTCCTGTGTTCCAGCTTGTATCCGTTGCTCCTTGTCCTATCACTGGATATCATTGAAAAGAGCCTGGCTCCGTCCTCCTGACACTCGCCCTTGACATATTTATAAACATTTATGAGGTCACTCCTCAGCCTCCTCTTCTCCAAGTTAAAGAGATCCAGCTCCTTCAGCCTTTCCTCGTAAGGTAAATGTTCCACTCCCTGGATCATCTTTGTGGCTCTGCGCTGGACTCTCTCAAGCAGTTCCCTGTCTCTCTTGAGCTGAGGGGCCCAGAACTGGACACAATATT
>NW_009701693.1:0-482 GCF_000703405.1 Apaloderma vittatum
AAGGCGTTAAGCACCTCAGCTTTTTCCATTTTGATGGTCACTGTTCCTCCCTCTGCGTCCAACAAAGGTTAGAGATTCTCCCTAGACCTCCTCTTACTGTTAATGTATTTACACAAACTTTTCGTGTTATTCTTCACCACAGTAGCCATGCTGAGCTCTAGGGGGGCTTTTGCCTCTCTAATTTTCTCCCTGAACAGCTTCACTTGTTGTTTATAATCCTCATAATTTGCCTCCCCCCGCTTTCATAGACCATAAACTCTCCTTTTGTTCCTAAGTTCCAGCCAAAGCTCTCTGTTCAGCCAGATTGGTCTCCTCCCCCGTCAGCTTGTCTTCCGTGACTTGGGTATAGTCAGTTCCTGCACCCTTAAAATTAATTCCTTAAAGTATGTCCAGCCTTCCTGGGCTCCCATTCCCAGAATAGCCTCCCAAGGAACTATCTTAACCATGAACTGGAAGAGACCAAAGTCAGCCCTCCGGAAGTC
>NW_009701694.1:0-4983 GCF_000703405.1 Apaloderma vittatum
ATGATCCCAAGGGTCTTTCCCAACCTGAATGTTTCCGTGATTCTGTGGGTTTTCCTCAGGCTGTCACTGAAGGCCACTGCCGTTCCTATGGGAACCCGTTTTGGTTTTTTTTCGGACCAAGATGTGACTGCACCAAGTCTCAGCCCATCACCGTGGCACGCCGTCTGCCAGCTCCAATGCTGTACATAACACAAATTGTAGATACACTCGTCTTAAGAGCTCCAGATGTTCTGTTGTTCGTTTGGCTGGCAAAAGATGTCCCCTGCCTTAAAATCCATCTCTTTCCATACTGCAGAGCACATCTCATTTGCGGGGGCGGCTGCTCTCGGTGACCCCCCAGCACTCCTGTTGCTCAAATTCGGCTGAGAACACTCGGGTATTATCGAGTTCGAGTTGCTGAAAACTGCCTGGCACAACTGAGGTTCCTGTACGATGGTTCCCAAGGCTATGTCCACACTTCAGAGTCAATCGGTGTTACCTGTGCCTAAATAAATGCCTTTTCAATTAGTGCATTTTGCAGCTACACCTCAAAAGAATGGCTAAATTTTGTGCGTGTTTTTTTACTCTGAAATTTATGCTTTAATTTTGCTAATGCTAACCCCAGCTGCTGGTCTCAGAGTCCACCTGTGCCAAAAGGCCTTGAATTAGAGATACCTCTCATTAACTCCTAAGTCGAACTTGACACCTGACTAATGCCAGAGTAATTATGTCAGAAACGTTCGTTATTGGACTTCCCAGGTTTCATCGTGGGAGATCTGAGGCACACAGCTGGGATTCATCTTGCTTAATGCCTATATTGTAAACGTTTGTATGGTTCACCTTCAGGTGAAATAGTCCAGGTGACCTGTCCCTTGTTGACTAGAAAGGGAGCCTGTGGCCACAACTGTATAAGATTATACAGCATATCCTATGCTAAATGTCTTAATTTAGGCACTGTTGGTGACTGCTGTAAATAATTTCAGGGTTTTTAATTTTCTGTTATTTAAAGTTCATATCTTGGGTAATGCTTTTCTGAACTGTAAGGCCAGCACATGTACTGTGACCTGTCTGTCGCTGGCAATGCACAGATATTTCTTTGTGAAATCCCCAAAATTCAGTGAGGCTAAACTGTTCCAGCATATCTTATGGTTGTAGTGAGGCCAATGCAGGAAACCCTTCTTATCTGTCCCACAAAGGAAAGAAAAAAATGGGTGGACTGATACATTCATAGATTTCAAGGCTTTAGCATGTGTGTGATTTGATGATTCGTGATGAGACCAGCCAGCAGTGTGACCTGTTTGCAGCTAAAAAAAATGTATCTCTTCTCAATTTGTCTAAATTAAAATTTCAGTCTCTGGATCATACTACATCTTTTCATGGAGATTGACTAGCACCTACTCTGGGATATCTTTTTCCACTTGAAGGTACCAGCACACACTGATGAAATCAGCTGCGAAACTTGTCCTTCATTCTCCCAGTCCCTGCCTTTGCCTTTGTGACTTGGGTGGTGTGGCTGGAACACTTGTGGGTGAAGGCTGAGGTAAAAAAGTCACCGAGTACCTCAGCCTCCTCTGTATCCTGGGTAACAACATCTCCCGTTTCCTTCCAGAGAGAGCCCACATTTTCCCCAGTCTTTCTTTTATCACTGACATGTCTATAGACACTTTTCTTGTTGTCCCCAGCTGGATTTACTTGTATCAGGGCTTTAAATGAAGAATCTGAGTAACCTAGGAAACTGTTATCTGTATAGGTACATATGTGTTCACATATGTATGTATATACATATGTACCTTACTGTACATGTGCATATGTTGACTGAAATATTTTGTGGAAAAGTATTTTTTTACTTCTGTGTATTTTATGAATAAATATTTTGACAGCATTTCTGGGAAGAATTAAGCAGATAGAATAGAAATGAGATACACGGAAGGTGACAATAATCCTTTGAAATTAAAAAGATTCCAATTAACTGGTTTCTTAAAACTGTGAAATGTGTAATAGAAAAATAATTAAAATATCGACAGCAATTTTTACTGTGGGGAAATTAGCTTTCTATTCAGCAATATAAAGTCAAAAGGTCTAAGAAGGTCAGAGGACACTTCCATGGCTATAGTCTTGAGAACTTGTTATGAAAATACATAGAACCAATTAAAACAAAGCTACCCAGAGCCATAAGCTGTCAAGAGTTTTTCTTGCTATGCTCTGTCATTTGTAAGTAAGTGCTGTTCAGGCTTTCTGGAGATCTGTATTTTAATCCTCGTGTGAAATTAGAGGAAAACATTCCTATGAAGTGCAAAACCTTCCTAATGATAAACTAATGCCATTCAGGAACTGGAATCACCAGAATACACTAAGTTATAGTTAAGTTAGGTCATTCTCAGAGGCAATTGCGGGTTTTACAAAGATAGTGATTTACTTATTTTCTCCATAGATAATGCTGTCATTCATCAGCATTTAGTTCTGCTCCCCCTCCATGTTTCAGGTTCTCTTTTGAGTCTCTGGAGGCTTTATAGGAAATAGGTGATTTGAGAAATACCTTGTGTGACATTATCTATTCTGTGGCCCAATCTTGGCAGTCAGTAAGATGTACTTAACAGTGTAATGGCATTTGAAACTTGCAGTGGCAGGAATAAGAAAAAAAAAAAAGTATCTGGATCCTTGTAGTTAGGAAGGTAATGTATTTGCCTGGTTGCCAGATCTTTATTATTTGAGATTTTTTTCAGGGACTGGAATATCATATCATATCCTATCAATCATATCATATCATACCATATCATATATCATATCATATCTATCATATCATATCATATCATATCATGGCCTAAGCTGGAAGGGACCTTAGAGATCATTTTAATCCAGCCTCCCTGCCACCAGGGACACCACCTCTCGACTAGATCAGGCAACGCATGGGGACCGAGTGGGAATCTAACCCGTGACCTTAGCGTGCTTAGCGCTATGCTCAACTGACTGAGCTAACCGGCCCCTTGAATAATCGTCGCATGTGTAAAAGTGGAAAAATCAGCTTTGTGTACCACGAGTCATATGTGTGCAAACTGTTTTTGAGGTAAGTTAATGTCTTATGTGAGACCAATTTAAACTTATTTTAAACCTGCTCTGTTGAAGAGAAGGTGTTAATTTACTGAGTAGTATTGAGTAGTCGGCATCTTTTTGTCCTTATTTTTGGAAGCATTTAATTCTCCACATGACAAACTGCATGCTGATGGGTGTCTTTGCAGACACTTGTTGCTAGAAAGCAGTTTAAATGTGCTGTTATTCCAGTGCAGTCTGGGAAGTTTAGCCCATTTCAGATGAAAAAAAGACCACCACAAAACAAGCTAAATGTCTGAGCTTATAATAAAGCAATTTTGTTTCAGGACATGTATTTCTGAAATGAAGACACCGATAATCACCATCTGAATAAAGCTTTGAAATAAGGCACTACTGCAAAACAACGTGAGTATTTGGGGAAAACGTTGCTACAATCTACCCTAGTCAGGCACACACTTGTATTTATATGTTACAAATTTGTCTATGTGATATTTCATCTGGTTTCTACTGTGAAACACCATCTGTCCTGTACTCAATCTACGGAAAAGTAGCTGCTGAATTCGGTAACAAAGAGATTGTGGATAAAGATTTTGAGATTAGTGGAGATCTGTAGGTATTTTTTATTATTAACTTGATATTTATGCAGACATAAATGTCTTTTATCAGAACACATAACAAAATGAAAGTGTACAGTTATTAAGATGTTACCCTGTTGATATTTGCAGTTAAAGGAGACCTGCAAGATATTCACGATGCTGTGACCAGCCACTGGTAGATGCTATGGCAGACATTATCCCACAAAGTATTCCATCTGCAGTTACAACTTAAATGTCAGAGCGCTGTGAGATGAAGGTGTCCAGATATGCAAGTTTATAGATGAAAATATTTTACAAATCAAATAGGATAGCAACTGAGAGGAAAATGCTCTGCTTAGAGAAATGTGGATTGTCTGCAGTTGTGTAACGGTTTTGGTAACGTATGATTTTAGAAAGTTGTTTTCCTGTAGTATGTCAGGACTGAGTTTAGATTGATTTTAGGTACTTCCGTAAGTGTATTTACAAATTCAACAGAATCTGTTTAAAAAGCCAAAAAGAACTCAACTTATTGTCCTTTTCTTTACATAAATGCAAAGAAAACAATTAAATATAAAGGAAGATCCCAGAAAGGACACTCTATAAAAGGGAAGCAGGATGTTTTGCATTACAGCAATGGGAAAACTCTCAGGCAGAATTGTCAGGAAAAATGGTGCAAGGTTAATAGGTCAATTTGCCATGAAATCGCTATAATTCTACTTGAATTCACACTGACCAAACTGAAGAAATCTGCAAATGAAATGAAACATTGTATTTGATTAAGTGTGCAGACAAATACGTACCAAATGTTTTGACTTTATTCAGTAAAAAACAATGTTAAAATAAATTGCTGGGATTTTTATATAAGGCCACAGCACCTTTCGTCCTTCCTTCCAGCTTTACTTGTAGCTGACACTGTAAAATAGTCCTTTCTAGGCCCTGCCTCAACGCTCTCTAATGAAGATCTGATTTCCTCTGAACCTCCCTTTTAACTCTTAAGGTTTGAACAGCAAAGCCTGAAGCTGAAGTGTGCTAGTTCCTGTGGGGATAACAGCTTTAAGTCACAGTTAAGCAGTTCTCCACCGAGACTGTGTGGCCTGGCCAAAGCACACCTCACAGCTTCTAACAGGGGGTGAGGATGAAGTGGCCTCTCTGGGTTATGGTCCTTTGGTGGAGCCACAGCTCAGAAGCCACAGGGAGAACTTCTGCTCAGAAGACCGAGGCGCAGATTTGTTTGGGGAGCAAAGCATAGAATCATAAACTATTTTTGTTGGAAGAAACCTTCAGGATCACTGAGTCCAACTTTAGTCCTAGTCCTGTCAACACCACGAAACCATGTCCCTCAGCACAACATCCACCTGTCTCTTAGACACCTCCAGGGACA
>NW_009701694.1:5099-28571 GCF_000703405.1 Apaloderma vittatum
CTTGCCCCCCCCCCCAGGGAAAAACAGCCCACCCCCTGCCTCTCTACAGCCACATTTCAAGTAGTTGTAGAGAGCGATAAGGTCTCCCCTCAGTCTTCTCTTCTTCTGGCTAAGGAGCCCCAATCTCTCAGCAGTTCCTTGTGCGACACATGCTCCAAATCCTTTGCCAGCTTGGTAGCCCTCCTCTGTACCCTCTCCAGCACCTCCATGTCCCTCTTATGCCCCAAAATTGGGCCCAAAACTCGAGGTGTGGTCTCACCAAAGCTGAGCAGAGGGGCATGATCACCTCCCTGCTCCTGCTGACAACACCATCCCTGATCCAGGCCAGGATGCCGTTGGCCTTCTTGGCCACCTGGGCACACTGCTGGCTCATGTTCAGCTGGCTATCTATCAGCATCCCCAGCTCCCTCTCTGCCTGGCAGCTCTCCAGCCACCCCTTTCCAAGCTGGGGGTTGTTGTGGCCAAAGCCCAGGACCCAGCATTTGGCCTTATTGAAACTCATGTGATTGGCCCTGGCCCAGTGATCCAGCCTGTCTAGATTCCTCTGCAGAGCCTCCCTACCCTCAAGCAGATCGACATTTCCACCCAGCTTGGTGTCATCGGCAAACTTACTAAGGGTGCACTCAATCCCCTCATCCAAGTTGTTAATAAAGATGTTAAACAGGACTGGGCCCAGTACTGAGCCTTGTGACTGGCTGCCAGCTGGTTGGTGTGGTCACTGACCACAACTCTTTGGACTCAGCCATCTAAGCAGCAGAGCGAGGACAGCGAGAAAGCAGATCTTGGCTGCATGTGATTTTATCAAAAGCTTTGCCAAATAGTCGGGGTGTGCTTTTACTAAGCCTCCGATTAATTAAGACTAACTTACCTGGGACTTGAAAGTGCAGATTTTAACAACTGACGAAATGCAAAAATATGCAAAGGTGTCAATTGCGCTATAAAAATAACACAGCAATGTGTTTTCTGAGATTTTATTTAGTTTTTTAATCAAGAATGGATAAAATTTGCTTATTTCCTCTAAAGAAGTGACGTATTAATAGAAAAATAATAAAATAAGAATTTAATAAAAATACTGTTCTGAGAGTAGTTATGAGTCTTTCTGTGCCTATATAGTTATTTCTGTTATTCTCAACATATTCTGTACTATACCTTAAAATGCTTTAGACTTGTTTTAAATAACTGCTGAGAAGAGCAGCAAATATGAGCTATCTGATAAAAAACTTGATTCCTATGTCCTGCTGTCTGACCTTTCTTTTGTGCCTTCTCTATAATGCTGGAGTTTTGTACATTTACCATCAAGTAACTGTATATTTCTTTGGATTTTTGTGTATGATTATACAACATAATAACCTTGGAGGGAAATTTATGTAAATTGTAGTTTGTGTATATATTTCATGAAAAATGAATTTTCTTAAGGAAATAATTGGTTGTGGGAATGCATTAACTGAGGTAAAATATGATTTAGTCAAGCCTTCTCTCTCTCCACAAGTAACTTACATCATGTTTTTACCAGTATACTGGAAGGACAAATTGAGGGATAAAAGATTAGAGCTCAACTAGGCAGAAAAGGAATGTGAACTAGATTTCAGTTTTCCAAATTATAACTCTAAGCGCTAGGCAAGTAAGCATCAAGAACTGTCAGGATGCTGCCTCATGTTTTGAGTGAGGTTGGAAGTTCACCAGATGATGACTTCTAGGGCAAACGGTGCATCAAAGCCAGTGCTGCTCTATAGTCTTTGAAATAATTTTGCAGCTCTCCAAGGACAAACATCACCTCAGAAATGAAAGAAAATATATAGTCTATGCTATGAAACAGGCCTGTCTCTATGGAGATGTCTTTTTTTTTTGTCTGCTCCTGTCCTGTCCCCTTCTTGATAGTGGATATAAAAAACCTCATAAACATGCTAGGAGAGTGAAATGTTGTGAGTTCAAACCCTGTCCACCTGCAGTGTGATTGGAACCCAGGATTTCCCAGTTCCTGGGTGAGTGCTCAAAAACGTAACCTTTATGTGAAAGACCTTCTTCTCCAAAGGCAGCTGATTTTTTGAATCCTGAGGAAATGAACACACTTTAAAATGGGAATTAGTTTTGGTGTCTAAAGCCACTAAAATAGACCCACACAGAGAAAATGTTTTAGGTACACTTCTTTCTTTGGCATATGTGATTGCCTGGTTCCAGCCGCTGACATTCTGTGATTCTGAGATCTCACTGTGCTAGCTGCTGCAAATCGTGGCTGGGGAGTATTACTCTCTGCCTAACAAATGGTCATTTCATAGATAAGATTAGGTAAACACTGAAGTTTGTTTTTTGTGACCTCAATCATAGACATGGGAAGAGAAAGAAGATGGAAGATGGAGGTCTGAGAGAAGTCTTGCAGGAGGGCCCCATGCGCACCCTCGGGCTCTGCAACCTCTGCCCCCCACGCAGGGACTCGCTGCCTGGGCTGGAGGCCAGCACTGGTATGGGCAACTGTGTAAGCTGGGATCAGGCTGATGGGAACATAGAGACATGGGAGATGGTTCTTTTGGCAGTCTCTTCTTTGTCTGCCAGCTGCGTTTAAGCTCAAGTCCTCGAGCTTGGTTCTTGCCTGAGCCATGTTGTGGGTATAATCATAGAACAGAATCATAGAATTGTTTAGGTTGGAAAAGACCTTTGAGATCATTGAGTCCAACCGTTAACCTAGCAATGCCAGATCCGCCACTAAGCCATGTCCCTAAGCATGTCATCTACATGTCTTTTAAATACCTCCAGGGATGGTGACTCAAACACTTCCTTGGGCAGCCTGTTCCAGTGCTTGACAACCCTCTCCTGTGAAGAAATTTTTCTTCATATGCAATCTAACCATCACCTGGTACAATTTGAGAGCATTTTCTCTTGTCTTATCACTTGTGCCTTGCCCTGATCCTGACCTGCTGATTTGACCTCAGACCTGGCTCATCACCAGGGACTCGTCTGGGCTGTGACTGACCCTGGTTACCATTACCAGATCTGCCCTTGCTTGGGCACAGTGGGACTCTCCTCTTGCAGGAGAGGACACTTCCCTGACACTTTGCTGTCACCCCAGCTCCTGACTGGCTTTCCCTCGGGAGCAGTTCCCTCTTTGCTTGTCACGAACAATTTATGGAAGACTTTTTACCCTTTTTTATCTGTATTATTTGTTGAGCTTTTTGCTGGACTGTTTTGATGCACCTAGATTTTTTACTGGACTAGGACTGAGAAAATATCTACCTAGCTGATTTTAGGAAAAGAATAGAAATAATTAATGTAGTAGAATTATATAGAAGATACATGGTCTATGAATAAAGTAGGTCTTTCAATGCTTTTGAAAATATCTGTCCCAGAAATCAAAAATCACAGTGTGGATAAACAAAAAGCCTGAAACCTATGAAACTATGACTCCTAAACATCAACTCAAAGACTTACGCTTCATCTTTTCTCTTTCACATTCATACACTGCTTATTTTTATTGTATGACTGGTTACAGATGAGGCAGGGTTAGAGGTCTTACCTCAGTATTCATTTCAGATGTTCACATGCATTGCCAGATTACTAATAATCTCAGGAAAGCTCACCAGTTAATTTCCCAGAATGCCTGTTGGATTCAGCTACATAATTTTTCAACGGAAAAACATACATTGGTAAAATCGATGCCAACTAAAATGTCACTGGAAAGAGGAGGAAATGAGTGCATAGCTTTCACTGCGGGGTGTGGTAAGCTGGTAGAGCACGGCAGCTTGCCTTACACCAGTAGGTTGTCTATAGCTACTGTCAACAGAAGGATTGACTTGCTCTGCCAACGGCTCTGTTGAAACAAATACAGCTCATGCTTAATTTCGTAGTGGCATGGTGAGTTGTTGAACTCCTGCTAAAGGAGCAGACCATTGCTTCAGAGGAAGCTGTTAGTTACTATTACGTGGAAATCTACCATTGACAGACAGGTCCAAAAGATTTGGGCTGAAAAAAATATTCCTTTCTCTTCTATCAATTGGGTTAGGAATTGCGTTTAGCCAAGCATAACTATATGGTTATTTTGTTAGATTAGAGGTGAGATTTCTGTCTTGAAAATGTGATCGTTTGTACATGAGGGTATCACCAGATCCAAATTCCAAAGCTAACTCTTAGCAGTGCTGTTCATTTGGGGATATACTACATTTGCTAACTTTTCCAAAGTTCACAAGAACACAGTGATGCTGCTTATCTCTACTATTAATAAATTCACCTTTGTAAATTCTGCTGTCAAAAAATGGAAAGAACCTGTTCTATGGGCCCAAGTTGTATTTTGAGACTCCACTATTATGCTCAAACCCTTTCTTCTGACAGGACATCTGTTACACAAAGTATATGTCCCATACGGGCTCAGCAATAAAATAAAAGTCTTGTATTTTTTTTCCGCTCTTGCTCCTAGAATGTACTGAGGGTTTTGGTTTTATTAGTGGATTACTTTTCAGTCTTTCATCCCCCTAGAAAGAATAACAAAACTCAGTAAGTGCCAATGTGGATCTGGAAAGTCTGAACAGCTGGGGTGACTAATCTATTCTCAGGTTTGTCTTTTAGAGCTTTGCTGCAGTACAGCCTTCAGTAATAAAAGCAAAGACATATTAAGCTCCATAAATAAAAGCTTCTCAAAAATCAGTAAAATGTTCTTCAGGAAGAGACTTTTAAATGGGCAAATCTAACAACGTTATCCTGAATATTTCTACTCCCCCCAAAGGAAGAATAAAAATAAAATGTACACTCCAAATGGCAAGGATCAAGAGCCCAATATATCTCTTTCTCATTATATGAGGTTTTTAAAAGGTGATTGGGAGACCAGGGAGCACATTTTTATTGTAGAATGGCAGGACAAAATTAAAAAATGGCTGTATTAAATGTTCTCACTAGCTTAATTAAATGACATCTAATAAAGTGCTTAATTTGGCTGGCTTTTATAGCCAATGGCTATAGTACATCTTTTAAAATGAGAATAAAAGAGGAAAAAGGAACTATTGCATCTGCATGTTGCATGGGGAGAAGCTGTGGCATAAAGAGGATTAATTATCTTGAAATTTCATGTGTAGAAAATTGAAAAGATTATTTTTCGTGGTTACTTTAGACTTTTGTGCTGCTTATTTTCATGTCTATTTACTGATAACTTGATACCTTCAGCAACTTCTTGGTAACCTTCTCCTGCTTCCAGAGTGCATATTCTTGCTCATCACTTGGACACCACCCACTAAATAGTAACAGTAACAGTAACAGTATCGACTGTCTTTTCACAATGATTATACATAAAGAAGAATCTCTGACAAGAGAAACAAAATATTGACATCACCTTAAATACCAGTAAATGCATTAGAAATAATTTAATATAGTTAGGGCATGTTGTGACATTCCTCTAAAGAAATAAATCGATGAGTTGCACTTATAGAAATGAAGGCATAATTCTGCAGGAGGTGGGTTTAGGAAGGTGGTGTAGTAAGCTTAACTTACATGGGAAGGTACAAATCAGTTAGGAAAGTTTGGTTTTCAGTATCACAAGGCAGAAGGGAAAATAAGGAATCCAAAAATGTCCTTTTTAACGGTGACTCTTGCTCCTGACAAGAGGTTTAAAACAGACTTTATATATCTAGGTAAAGTAGATTCAGATTGTCAAATGTAATTATCAGTTGCAAAAAGATCAAGTAACAAAAAAGAGAAAATACAAAAAACATTACCGAAATGTAAAAAAAGTATTACAAACACACTAACAAAGTTATTTCATTGGCAAACTCCTATTTGTTATGTTTCATAGTGTCACTGAATTAAGATTCTGTTATATTCTCTCTAATGTTTAAGTAAACTGAGGACTAGTGAAAATGAAGCATATGTGAGACAGAGTCTTGCTTAAACATTATGATGATTATAACAAAATCTTCAATCATTTGCTTCAAGTTTTTCTTCTCTGGCATACCCTAGAGAAATAGACACCACAATTTTGACAATCTGTTTTAGAAGCTTAAATTCTGTCAGGAAAAAAACAAAACCTTTATTCAGTGAGCTGATAAAGGTCAGTGAAAGCTGAGCAGGGACTCTGCCTCTGAGGAGCCGTCTGCTATTTGTGTTCTTCAGCTCTTAACCCAGATTCATCTCCTCCTGCCCATAAACATGGACACCTAAACTGGCAGTTCCAGTAACATTCAAAATTACTCTGTGGGTCTCCTTTCTGCATTGAGTATACAGTCACAGAACAGCTGAGATTGGAAGGGACCTCTGCAAGTCATCTGGTCCAGCCCCACCGCAGATCAAGCAGGGACACCTAGAGCTGGTTGCTCAGGACTGTTCAGGCCGGTTTTGAACATCTCCGAGGATGGATACTCTCTGCTCAACCTGTGCCAGTGCTCGGCGACCTTCACAATGGAAAAGTGTTTCCTGATGTTCAGATGGCACCTCCTGTGTTTCAGGTTGTGCCTGTCGCCTCTGGTCCTGTCACTGAGCACCTCTGAAAAGAGCCTGGCTCTGTCCTCTCTGCACCCTCCCTTCCAGTATGTGTATGCACTGGTGGGATCAGCCCTGAGCCTTCTCTTAATCCATGCTGAGCAGTCCCAGGTCTGTCAGCATCTGCTCAGAGGAGAGCTGCTCCAGTCTCTTAGTCATCTCAGTGGCCCTATGCTGGACTCTCTCCAGTATGTCCATTGTACTGGGGAGCCCAGAACTGGACTGAGTAATTGATTCCCACTAGTAAAATTCTGCTAAGAAAATAAAGTGTCTTCTCTGAAGTTCTATAATAAAGCTGATGTATAATAACTTATTTAAGGTTATTAAAGGTCCCTTCCAGCCTAACACATTCTATGATTGATTATATGATTCTATGATTCATTGTGCTCATCAAACTCAGTGAAGCTTCATCCAACTCAACTTTATCCACCTTTCATCATAACAATGCAAAAGACAGAAACCTGGGATTTGCTTTGCTTTGGAGTAAAAATTCTCAAGCTTGCTTTCTCTGTCTCTAAGATAAGGCGTATCAGCTAACTCTGATTTCAGACTGTGTCTATGTAATTTTGTTTCTTTGCAGTCCGTCTGCAAAGGACTTCATACGTACACTGCATGAAAGCAAGGGTGGGTGTCCAGTTTAAATTTATCATTTTGACTACCTCTGTACTCTGCAGAAAGAGGGAAGACTCCTGCAGGGTGGTTCGTCTTGGGATAAAGGAAGTGTCAAAAATACACTGGAGGTCTTCTGCTCTCTCAGACCTCTCTCTACTTGCAGTAACCACACAGGCAGCCAAGTCAATTAGCTTAAATTAGACACTTAACCTTTAGATGGCTAAATTAGGCGAATGAAGTTAATTAGCAACAATATTCTGTTTCAGAAATTTTTATTACTACTGCAAAAGAAATACTGCAAAAGATGACCTCATGAAATATTACCCTGCTGACTGCTCTGTCCAGTGTAACTGAACAAAAATGCTTGTAAAAACAAAGTAAGCACAGTTGTGGGCTATCTACTCAATAAAATGTACACACACACTGCAGCTAATGACCTGTGGTGAATCTGCTAAAAATGCCAAGGGTTGAATCACTGCAGTATGAGCAAATCCAATGGTAGGAATTGGACGGTTTTGCGGAGATTAAAAAACAATATAGAACATCATGTTGAAAAAGACTTGCTTCAGTCAGGCATCTGCCGCACAGTCCCAGAAATGTGCAATTTCTTTCTGTTTACGCAATCATCACCAGTGTTTTATACAACACATAATTCATGGATTTGACTGTTCAATAAATTACTGAGGTTAAGAGTCCAGTAGCTTTCAGAAATAAGAGCAGATCAGTTGTTACGGTCCCTGTCTGGAGTTGGTTAGTTTGAGCATGTGTAGCTGCACCCTGTGACCTTCCACAAGCAGCAGATGCACAACTTGCAGGTACTAAGCAAGTGCTTATCGACTCACACGCAAAAAAATCGGATTTAGTGCCCTCGTAGGTTAAAGGATTAATACACTTACTGCTCCAGACAAATGCACGCAGGGTCTTTGCTGCCTAACCAGGTATTTGTCACAATTGCGAGGGCAAGCTGGTCCCACAGCTCCCTGCAATGGATGCCCAGGGCTGCTGAGCTGCCACCTACTACCAGCTCCACAGACACTCACAACACTGGTGACCTGATCCAGTAGCTCCTGACTAATCCCTGGACCAACAAGCCTCCCTTTCTTTTTTTATTTTAGAATTAGAGAAATCTTATGAAATTCAACAAGGGCAAGTGTAGAGTCTTGCATGTGGGAAAAAGTAATCCCATGAGCCAGTATAGATTAGGGACTCCCCCACTGGAGAGCAGTGTAGGAGAAAGGGACCTGGGGGTTCTGGTGGACAGCAGGATGACCATGAGGCAGCAATGAGCCCTCGTGGCCAAGAAGGCCAATGGCATCCTGGGGTGTATTAGAAGGGGAGTGGCTAGTAGGTCAAGAGAGGTCCTCCTGCCCCTCTGCCCTTCCCTGGTGAGGCCACATCTGGAATATTGTGTCCAGTTCTGGGCCCCTCAGCTCAATAGAGACAGGGAACTGCTTGAGAGAGTCCAGCGCAGAGCCACAAAGATGAGGAAGGGAGTGGAACATCTCCCTTATGAGGAAAGGCTGAAGGAGCTGGGTCTCTTTAGCTTGGAGAAGAGGAGGCTGAGGGCTGACCTCATAAATGTTTATGTAAAGGGTGAGTGTCAGGAGGACGGTGCCAGGCTCTTTTCAGTGATGTCCAGTGACAGGACAAGGGGCAACATGTGCAAGCTGGAGCATAGGAGGTTCCACAAAAACATTAGAAAAACCTTTTTCCCTGTGAGGGTGACAGAGCACTGGCACAGGCTGCCCAGGGAAGTTGTGGAGTCTCCTTCTCTGGAGACATTCAAAACCCACCTGGACACGTTGCTGTGTGACCTACTGTGGGTGATCCTGCTCTGTCAGGGGGGCTGGACTAGATGATCTTTTGAGGTCCTTTCCAATGCCTGACATTCTGTAATTCTGTGATTATACACCTTCCCATGCCAGTGTTTTCCGTCTGGAACAGTTGAGCTGCTAACAGCCCTATCATGCCTGTACCTGTAATTCTTATTTTTCTTGTCTCCATACAGCCTCCCAGGTCATTTTTGGCAGTCTGAGCAGAGGCTGTGCAGCCATGGTGTCAGAGCTGGCCCACGGGTCCTTGGTGCACAGTCTGCTAAAGCCTTGGTGATGGGGGAAGCTTGCAGCAGGGTACGGAAGGAAGGACATGGGGTTGACTAAACAGGATAGAAGTTATTAAGGTGATGGGAGAGAGCAAATTTGGAAAGGGCCCCCGCCAGCTAAACAGCAAAGTTAGGAAGAAATTGTCCGTATCTGACTGCTTCCCTCATGGATTCTGTGGAAATTTCCTTTGCAGCATCTGGTACTGATCACTGTCAGAAACAGTTCTCATTAAGGAGATGCCTGGGCTGCTCGTATATTTGTGGCTCTCGCAATTTTTATAGATGCGTATATATGTGTGAGAAGACCTACAACCAATCTAAGTTCTGCATTGCCCTGATGTTAGTGAATAGGCAGGTGCAGAAAGTGATTATAATAGATGTCTCAATGGTTACTGATGTTTTTCACCAAATAGTTCGACATTTCATTTATTGACATTACAGATGGAAAACAACACACACACTTCTGCTTCATTTGTAGAAGGACATCTATCTGTTCACATTTTTATATCACATTGGATATAACTGATGTCCTTGGTGATGGCTGCTATGAAAGAATATTGGCACTTAAATCCAGTGTCCCACTTACGGGACTTGTGCACAGTGGTTCTCTTGCTTTAGATATATATTTTCTAGTTTAATATCTTCTGATTTCTTTCAGTACCAAGGCTATTTGCCTAGTGACTGGTTATCAGTTGCTGTAGCATTGGTAGGAGTTAATTTTTATCTTTCCTATACATTATGTTGACTTTCCCTTTGAGCTTGTCTCTCTTGCATTTGAAAAATATACGAAACTGAGTTCTCTCCTGAAACATCACACAGCAGAGCAGGCAAAACAGCAGAAAACATCTGTCACTTTTGATAGCCATTACTTAGCTAGACAGTGTCCAGGCTATGCTTAGCACATGGGCTATCTTCTTCTGGCAGTGAGGAAGAAAAGAAGGACCTAGGGAAAAAGCATAGGGAAGAGGGTGGGGTAGTTGTGTGTGAAATGGAGCAGAGGGTTGTAGGCGTGCTCGGGGAAAGAAAAGATGGTGATCCAGAAAAAGCCAGATTGTCTGTGTTCTCCTAATCATAGCATAAGTGCTGTACTTCTAATACCATAGAGAGTTCAAGAATTATGCCAGGTCCCAGATGCTTCAGGGAGGTCGTCTTTAACAACCTATTCCCACAGCCTGTGGGGGTCACTCCCCGGTCCCAGCTGGAACAAAGCCACTCAGAAAGCCAGCTCTCTACACCACAGCAGGCACTGCTAGCTTTAGAGCTACACAGAGATGGAATTAATAGTTTTGAAACATCTGTATGGAGTAATAGGGTTGGAGAGGAATGGATAACACCTTCTGGTTTTGGTTTATTTAAATTCTCAAGTGGACCTAAAACTCCAGAAATAGTGTTATTAACGCCTGTAACAAAGGCAAAATACACAATTTTGTCACATTTGCTCTCTTGAACTTCTAGTCTACTTATCTACAATTGTAATTGCAATAAACAAGCCAAAAACTGAGACAAGAAACTAGGCCACAATGTCACACTTTAATGTGCTGAAACATTTTTAGATATCATATCACCAGCAAAACTTCAGCCCGAATGTGTGAGTGTTGCCTCAAAATGTTCTTCCAGCTGACTGCCAAAGGCTCTTCTGTACAAAAAAAGACTCCTAGTACTTGATTGATATTTTCATGAATTTCAATCCTGACTTTTCTGTGGTTCATGCAGTACTGCTGTTATCATCCTAGCCACTGTGTCTGTTGTCCAAAATTCTTATAGCTTGTCTGTACTATTTATTTTATAAAATGTTTTTTGTGAATCTCAGATGTGAAAAAGAAAAATTCCTTCATTATGTTTCCAAACTTTCAGGAATTAATAATTACTGAATAAATGCATTGCAAAGAAATAGACAAATGTAAATGACTCACTATTAATTTATTCTTTGCTGTTCTTTCAGTCTGACACAAAATTAAGTAACACAAAATTAAGTAACATGTCAGGTTAGATATTAGGAAGAATTTCTATACTGAAAAGATTGTCAGCCATTGGAACAGGCTGCCCAGGGAGGGGGGTGAGTCCCCTGGAGGTGTTTAAGAGACGAGTAGATGTTGCGTCAGGGAGAATTGTTTGGTAGGTTGATAGGGCTGGGACAAAGGCTGGACTCAATGATCTTCGAGGTTTCTTCCAGCTAATACAATTCAATGATTTTCTATATCCACTGTAACTCTTTGAGGTTCTTTCTGCAATCTGTGAGGAGCGTTTCACTTAGAAGTAGCTGTTTTTATTAGTATGGCAAAGGAAATAAAAATGATGGATTTGTAAGACCTCGGTTTTATAAAATTTGCTTCAAATTCAGTATTTAATATGACAGTATTATCTGAAGACATTTAAATATGTATTGTTTAAAGGTTAGAACTTCAATCTGTGGGATATTGATGAAGCAAGTCTTGTAATTCAACTATTTAGTTAAAATCATACTAACCAGGAGTTGATGCTGTGCTTTGTAAGCTTCTACCACTGTAAACGTGTGCAGTAAGAAATAGCAATGCTTTGCCTCCCAGGGTCAGGATGTAGGTGTACTGCCTATCAAACTGCTATTGGTGCGTTTTGAGATGTTGATGCCATGACATTTCAGACATGCTGGTTTGGCTTGAATTGATTCTCCAAGAGCACAGCTTCTACACTCCACTGCAATGCTAACAACAGTAGGAAAGATGAATCAATAATTTTCTGCTTTTATACAAATGTTCTCAGCTAAAAATGTGTCCAGCATTTATAAAACTTATTCCTTTTTTCAAAAAATGCTAGTTTCAGATAGTCAAAGAAATCTGAGTAACTCGCCTCTAGTCAGGCTTGTATAGCAAGCACAGCTGGACTCCAGACACTGACTCATTCTTCAATTATCACTACCCAGCTTTTTTCCAACAGGCTCTCTTCTGCCAATAAATCTTCCAGCTCCCCATAATGTACTGTCAGGCTGAGGTCATGTCAATGTAGACATAAAAACTAAATCTATGTCCACACCCATAAGCAGGAAAATAAGGCAAGAAACTTGGAGCTAGCTAGCATCAAAAAAAAACCCAAAGAACAACTGGGAAACTTACAGACAACTTTAGAACTTCTTTGTACAGATCATAGGGGAAATATTCTGCATCTGAATTCACGAGGCCACTCTCTCTAAGTTCCTTATATTTCTATTGTAAGCAAGAAAGGAAAGCAATTTATGCTTAAGTAAGGCTACCTTTAATTAAAAGCAACAAGAGAACAAAATTTGACTTTGTAAGATATTACAGCCAAACTATAGGGAAAAAACCCCTAAGTTTTGGTGAATACAAGAAAGCCTCAGTCTTGCTAGCATATGTGAATAAATAATTATTGATTTGAAGGACTGTTTGAAACATCTTGCTGCAAATTTCATATACGTAGTATGTTCCATGTTCTTGTGACCACAATGTGTGGGCTTTACTAAGTTTTGACACAATCAGATCTCCCTTTTACTTCAAGTTTACTCTAGAAAATTTGAATTTGACTTTAACTGAAAGATCCCAAGATCTACTCTTTCCTAAACTAGGTAGCTTAGACCAATTTTAGTTGTACGGATACATATAGCAGATGAAATTCTATGGCCTGTCACATATATAAAATCTATTAAAGAAACAAAGCAGGAAAAGGAAATCATAGAGCATATTCTACTTTTTCTAATTATGTGACCAGTCTCTTTCAGTAGGCCCCCAGCAAGCACCTTAAACTCAACCCATCATTAGTAGACCACAATTTAAAATAGACATTTGTCACCAATGGAAAATGATCTGTCAATCACAAAAACCATATAGAAATTGTACTACTGCATTTCCAGGGCTATCTCATTTTTAATGAGCTTTTACACATATCCAAATATTCTAGCCAACTGACTTCTTAGTCCAACACAGCATGGGAGAGATAATATTCCGATGTAAATATGTGACTGACAAACCAGCTAGTAAAGAGTCTCAAGAGTGAAACCAAACTGATATAAAAATTGAGTTGGCTTTGTAAAGTCTCAGCCAGACACTTTTTTCAGTCTTTTCAAAGTTCAAAAATGTCAGGGAGACTTTGTTTCTGACATTTTCTTTGGCTGCTACTGAAAATTCATCTATAATCAGGCTATTACGCTTGAACTTTGAAAAGTCTGCCATAGCAATGTTGAAAAAAAAGTTAATGAGTCCAACTTTACCTTACTGAGGGAGACAGGAGCCTCATACGTGAGTGCAGGTATTTTTATACAAGGCTCTGAGGAAAAATGATCAATAAAAATCATATAAGTAAAACACACTATGAAGAAGGATAAATTAAATGAAGTTTTATGCTAATCTTTTGCCTCTGAAACCAACAATTTCTAAAAGCAAATGTATTTGTAACTATCTAAAATGTCATTACCTCCCCTCTCTTCTTTTTATACATCAAATCACTGAATTTTCAGAGAAGCCCCTTGTCTGATGTGTTACTTTGAACGTGAGTGCTGTCAGAGGACTGCACCAAGAAGGTGCAGCTGCGCCACTCTTGGCTTATACCTACATTTGGAGGGACAGAGGGCTGGGATGTGGGACTTCTGCTACTAAACAGTGTGAACTCCTTGGATGACAAGGCCGAGATGGAGCCAGGATGAAGCTGTGACTGCTGAACAGAGAGTGCCTGGAGATGCAGACTAAGCAAGTCAGGAAGTCTGATGCTGGTGAAAAGAAGTGTGGGAAGAAATAGGGCTGGGGAAAAGAAGTGTGGGAAGAAATAGGGCTGGGTATGGGGCTGCGAGTGAGGGAAAGAAGTGAACGACGGTGGCATTATCCCAGCTATTGAATTATTGCTGCCTACAAGTGAGGAGTATCCACATATGGTGAGGGACTTTTTAGGATGTCGGGTAGTGATAGGACTAGAGGGAATGGATTAAAGCTAGAGATGGATCGGTTTGGATTGGACATTAGGAGGAAGTTCTTCACCATGAGGGTGGTGAGACACTGGCATAGGTTGCCCAGAGAGGGGGTGGAAGCCCCATCCCTGGGGGTTTTAAGGCCAGGCTGGATGGGGCTCTGGGCAACCTGATCTAGTGGGGGATGTCCCTGCCCATGGCAGAGGGGTTGGAACTAGATGATCTTTAAGGTCCCTTCCAACCCTGACAATTCTATGATTCTATGATTCTATATTTGGAGCTGGGGGATCTATGCCGGCAGTAACACAATTGTGACCTATGCAGGAGACAAAGCAGGGAAAGGATATACTGGAGGGATGGGGAAAATGAGCATCATGAGTTCCTGGAGCCCAGAAACTGTCGGAGTAGACTCAGTGTTGTAAGTGAGCTGGGATGGCAAATGAGGAGATTGAGGATGCAGGGAAGGCAGCCTAGCCAGCATACTTCTGAGGACACCTGGGACTGTCCCTCCCTCATTGAGACTGCCCGCTGTGGACTCACCTCCTATAGCTTTGGCTTTCTCAGTGTAGAATTTGCAGGCTGCCGTAGGCATGCAAAGCAAAACCAAGATGTTCCCAGGCCTGTAAATAAATTAACGCTCTTGGCGCTGTTCCCTGAAAGTATCACCTGCTCCCTCTTGCAAGGCAATGAGATCGGTTGGCGTTGGATGAAGAAGTGTAACACAGTCTGTGCTGCCTGCTCACCGCCTGCCACTGAAGGACTACTGGCAGCTCTGACACTGCCATCAAACTGCATTTTGTTGTAGGAAATTTTCTGCTCACCTCTGTGCAAGAGATCCCTGAGAGATGATACAGTGGGCTTTTAAATCTTAAGTGTGAGTTACTGTGTTGGAAGAATGCTTTTCCAATTATGTGATTTTATTATTTTCCTTCTTATTCCATTAAATCTTCAGCTACTTGGACTTTTTAATCAAAACGTAATGTAGTTTTTATTTTATTGCTTTTCTGTTAGTAGTTTTCTCCTAACAAATATTAAGCAGCACCTATTTGTACACTATATAGAATTTTGTCCTGTGTAGTTTTTTGTCCTAGCCTCATCTCTCTATGCTTCTAGGCATACATGTGATATTATGAATTGGTCCTACATGGTTGGTTCTTTCCCTCTTACTGTTACTAAACGTCACTGTATGTAACATTTAGTGCTTTGTTGCTGCGTGTTATTGTTTTCTTTTTAAAAGCATTTCTATTTATTTGACAATTTGTATTTATGATAGAGAAAGGAAGGCAAATAAATTATTGCACTTGAAGAGAAAGCATGGAAAACTGCCTCCTCAAGCCCCTGTCATCTTTTACCTTGGTAGAAAGATGATTTGTTCCCAAGGAAAACAAGTATTGACCGGTTCGCTCAGTCAGTTGAGTGTAGCGCTAACAACACTGAGGTCACGGGTTTGATTTCCGTTAGCTCCCCATGTGTTGCCTGATCTAGTCGACAGGTGGCGTCCTTGGCAGCAGGGAGGCTGGATTAAAATGATCTCTAAGGTCCCTTCCAGCTTAGGCCATTCTATGACCTTAATTTTTGGTGATCCTTTGGCCATCGAAGTTAGATTGTCCTCAAGAGTAAGAGAAGGTCTTTGCGTTCAATAGAGAGCCAGTATAGGAAACAAAGAAGAGACAGAAACTTCTCTTAATCTAAAAAATACCTAACAATTTTTTTTTAATACAACAAAGAGTTCAAACTAAAGCACACAAATCAAAACATTCTGAGAGCCCTTTGTGCTTTTTGACCCCCCGCTGTGAACTTTCTAGAAAAAGAAATCCTGTGTTGTCTTGAGACTTCCAGTCTTTAGAACTGTTGAAAAGATCTCTGAAATAGTAGGTGATTGTAAACTACAGCAGCATTAACACATGTAAATTTTCTGTTATTCTGAAACAAGACATGGTTGGCTCTATAAGATGAAAAATTTGGTATTTTTTTGCTGTGCAGCTGACCATTTTGCTGCAGCTAAAATACGCTCATTTTGGTTTATTTCTCTGTGCTCTAGAATCTGCCCATAGGTGCCCATTGCTTGGGAGCTTTCCTTGCATGCTGCAGGCGGACGAGTGTCCGCACTCGGTGCTGTGCAACTGAGAGAAAGAGGGATCAGGAGAGTGTTCAGGCTGCCAGAAGTGGTTTTTAGCTGTGATGACTGCTGTTGTTTCTGTTGTATCTGCTTGACTGATCTTTGCTTCGTTTTACTTTCAAAGTCTACTTTTGCCTCAAGTCTGGTCTAGAAGACCTTGGAAGAACTTTCTCCCACTGGGACGGAGTATGAAGCTATTGCAGAGATCATCATATTAATGATAAATTGGTGAGGCACTTGACACCTCCAGATATACTCAACACTTAACATGTAATGACACATTTGCCATCATTTGTACCCGTATTTAACAGCATACAGTTCATTGAGAAGGCAAAACGGCAGGCAGTGAAGTGTGTAATACCATGCAGATACCCAAATAAGTAATGGGTCCATGAAACATAAATATGTATAAAGAGAACACAATCACTTTTGAAAGCATTTGAGACGCTATATGTTAGAAAAATACAAATGCTGTTGCATTTTTTTTTCATTTTTGCAATGCATCAATACCACATCAAATATGACAGTAAGCTTTACCAGCTGGATTCATTTAGATTCATTGTGATCCACCCTTGCCTCTTAACTGTGAGCAGATTGCTATAAAAATGTTAGGGCTTCAATATATCTAAAATCCGTGTGGTTTTGAAAGCAATATATTGTTGCTAGTTGTGCACCTGATAAACTTGGTTTCCTAACTGGAAGTATAAACATAGTAGTCTCTTCTACTTAATGTGGCTACATTGGAGGAAATTTTAATGGTTATTTAAAAGTTATTAGGATGAGTCTCAGCTTCTGAAATTTGTTATGCAAAGTTACCATGTAGTTTTCACAACAATAATGTCTGTACCGGATTTCTACATATTCGTGTAGGTGATCTGCAGAAAGATTGCCAAGATACTGGTGCCAATAGTTATTCTAGCTCTGTCATCTGAAAACAAATCAACAGTTTTATCAGCAAGCCCTGAATTTTAAGGAGTGTTACAGTAGGAACTGATATCCACGGTGCTGGAGGATGGGATTGGGCTTTTACATTCTGAGGTTACATTCTACATCCAGTGAAACCACTGCAGTTTTAGACAAGACTTAATGGGGAAGAGAGACTTTATTTGAACTTTTGTCTTGTTACTTTTTGATAAACTACTCGGTGTTACTTCTTTAGCTCAACTTCCACAAAGCCTCATCCAAAGGAAATGCCAGAAGACAAAAGTAATATAAAGAGAAAATACTAAGAACTAAGACAAAGTAATATATTTAGTTTCTAGTAGGAAGGTGGCTCATGAATTAGCTAGCTTGTTAATCATCACTTCATACGTCTTGCTCAGGGAACTTCCTATTAATTTGTAATTTTGCTTGCATGAGGAATGTAGGAGTTCCTTCTAACTCCTTATGCTGGTACCAGTTCAGGGAACAGGACCTAGCATTACATACAAGGAAGACTCTTTTCCCCTGACTTGCAAAAATACTTCAGCTTCCACTCCTGTGCAGCACTTAGATTTGAAAAAGACCACAAACCTCAATCACGGAAAACAAAGAAAGAACATAAACCAAAATATGAACAAACTTGGGATAAACAAATAGAAAATAAATCAGCTACCCAGGGCGCCTAAATTTAGGCCAGCTGGATGTCTTTTTGGAGGCCAGAAGGATACTTACCTCTTTCCAAGTATCCCACGGGAAATTATTACCTTTAAAAGGGAGGTGCAGGTTCAGTGGCTTGATTAGGCAGACCACGTCCCACCCGGAGGTTTATTTTGGGGTTTTAACTTGTGATGGTGGAAGTGCTCTGAGTAAGTCCAACACAGCGATTTGTTAGCAATTGGAAGGCCGCTGGCCACTTATGTTTAGGCTGCGATTTTGCAGACTGTTTTATGCAGTGACTGAGTATTTGAAAACTCAGTGTGTGTCAGCACTGAACAGGACATTTTTTCACAATCAAGTCATTGCCTTAAGGCGGGAAATGTGCCCAGCCACGTCTGTATTATTCAATAGCCCTAAATAAACACAAAAAGGCTGAAGAAAACCCTTAAACTGCAGTGGGTTTCCTTGAATGGAGACAATAATGTTTTAATTTTTTCAGACAATAAAATTTTCCTTGTAAAATAAAAAAAACCCATTTTTTGCATTAGTATGAATCCTGATAATTAATTCTTTATATGATTAAAAAAGATAAAAATCCTAGATACATAGTTATGTCTAGTTTTTACGTTGAATAGCAATACCTTCAAGGTTACAGAAATCTTTCAATTACCTCAGATTATTTGATAAGAAAGGACCCTATTCCTTAATGTGATTCAGATAAAAATTTGATTAATCTCAGAGGATTAGAAAGGCAGCAAATCTTACATGTTATATGTAACAAAAGCATTTTATTCTCATAAATTAGTTTAGTGGTAGTAATTTCCAAGAAAAGAAAATATCAGTATATATACAGAAAGACACACAGACTGAGAAACTTCTTTGCATGTTTCAAAAGTTCAATATTTAAATATGATAAACATACTAGGAAAAAGATGGAGCGCATCCTTGTGCAGCAGAGTACATTAAGTCTATAGATGAATTCTGATTTTTTAGTTCTGATGCTTGAATCTTCCCCTGTCTGTTTGTTTGGAGATGATGGAGCAGTGGCTGAGCTCAAGCTATATTTATGCTGATTTGCCAGGATGTTTGTGTTAGCTGGATTATTGCTGCTGTTACATACACAAAAGAGGCCAAGTTCTGCTTTTCTTTCCCATGGTAGAAATGTGAATATCTCTCTTTCCTCCATCTAGGCTCTATTTTCTCAAATTTGTGAGTACTTCTTAGGTTTGATGCTTCAACCCCTCTCTTTTAACATTGATTAAATGCTCAAAAGTTATCAGGGGAAGATTAATGAAAGAAAAAACCAAAACACAAACAGGTCAAAAAACTCTCCAGGCTCCAGCATGGCAGGCAAAATTATTTAAAGCACATAGGGCATCTTGTAATGGAGTAGAAGAGTGGCATCCTTTTGGAGAAGCATAGCATAGGGACACGGCAAATTCTTCCTTGATATGTAGCCTGAAAAAAGATGCTAAGGGATTAAAAATATGATATATAACCGAACAAGGATGCAGTGAACCTATTTCTTACAGCAGCCTAAACATAATGAAGAAGATGCAACCAGTGAGGGGCAGAGGTGGACGATAGACCTACCTGTCAGGATAAATTTAAGAAGATTGTGAAGATGTATTTAGATTTCCTCCACCTGTCTTCTAGTCTTGGACAAGAGATTTGGGAAATAAATCCAGTATTCGAAAGCCCTGTAGGAGTAGAGCCAGAGAGACTGAGAGCTCATACTAACTAAAATAGCCCCCTGAACCTCTCTTCACTGGATGATTCACACTTCACTCCGCTTTGGAGCCTGCAAGAATTTAAAGGCCAGCTCAGAACATTTATCCTGCTATTTATAGTAAGTACAGAGGTATCTGTGCATCATGATCAGAAAAAAAATTAAAATCTCAGTGCAGCCTGGATGGCAAATATTTAAAGAAGTAATAAAAAGCATGGAGGAGAGAACTAAAAAACAGACATATAAAGAAAGAACTTGGGCTAAAAATGACAGAAATACATCAAAAGAAAAGTGTAAATCTTTCAAGACTTTTGCCAAAAAGGAGGTCATTAAAGCAATAGAGTTAAACGATGGAAAAATCTATAAATAAATGTTTTCAGTAAACAACATTTACGAACATATTCAAGAAGAATTTTTAAGAGGTGAAAACATCAAAAAAGAAAGTTATGAAGACAATATATCTAAAGACTGAATTACATGATAATTCGATCAGGCTGATGATACACTTATTAAGTAAGGTTGTGGGTAAATGAACAATAGGAGCTGAAAGCAGAGAAATTTTTCGCTAATCCCTGCTGTCCACAGAGATCCAAACATCCCAGACATAATGGATGAATGGAGCAGCTTGAAAGAGAGACTAGATACTGGCATCACCATATTTACTCTTTTAATAGCAGTTGTAGTTGTGCAAGCAGAGAAGAACCAGGCTCTGACAGATTCATTAACTCTGCTAGTTAGCGTAACCAAAGTGGGAGTAGAAAGTGTGCGGTGATATATATTTAGTGCAAACTGGGATTTTGTCTTTTGTTATTTAAGTAGCAGAACAGTTTGGGGTATGCTGAATTGGACTGTGTTTGGACAGGATGATGGGGAGGTTTTGGCAGCTGACCATATGGATATTGTTGTAAAACATTTGTAAGGTGGGTTGTTTCAACACCATTCTCTTCAAAAAATACTTAAAAAATCAGACTCTACCTAATCGTAATGTTTCTGTGGAAGTAAAAAAAATACATATAGGAAGAAGTAACCAGAATGCTATTGTGAGTCTGCAATAAATATATCAGTAAGAAAGTCTGGGTTGTGAAATTTGGGGAGATTTCCCCCAAGGTGATACCTTTTCACTTATCTATCTTCTTTTCCCAAGAAAATTATTTTTCTGTGAAAGGGCTGACAAATCCCCCATAAGGTTATGCACTGTAACATTTATTTGAGTCTAGTAATGTAGATGCTAATATTGCTTCTTAGTTTCTACTAGTCATATGGGTTTTTTTGCAACAATATTAGTGTGAATAGTTAACTGAAATAAAAAAAATAAACAGGATAAATTTTCACCTAATTAGAGACAATATAAGGATTAGTGTTCAGCATCAGAGGAAAAAATCTAGTAGTAAAAAACCCAGCCAAACAAACAGACAAACAAACAAAAACAGTCAGACAGACAAAGGGAAGTGCAGATGTAGACTTAAGTGCTGACCTGTTAAAAATCAGCAGAACATGGTTCAGTAGAAGAAGCAGTGATGGACAGTAACTGCATACCCTGTTTTTGAAAACTGTGGTACTGTTTATGTGCTAAACCCGGAAATATTAATTGCAATTAAATTAAAATGAAAAGCATTGCTGGTTTCTGCAGAGTGCTGCTCAGCATCATCACGCTTTTACCGCTCTGGTCCAGCCAAATGTGGAAACTCTCACCTTACTCCTTGACCTGCCCTGGACGGTGCAGTCTCAGTAAGATCTCCTGGGTATTAACACACTAGTCAAAGCCAAAAGCTCTGCCTTCTTGCAATTACTAGGTGGATTTTTTGCAGATGCACTCCTACTTCTGAGCAACTTGTGTAGCACTCAGGTGGAGAACGGAAGAAACTGCGCAGGGATGAGCACTGGCTATTCAAAGAAAGTTGCTTTAGGTTGAAGTTGCTTCAAATATATATATAAATGTAAATAAAAATATAAAGCAGCTTTGGATTACATATATTACAAATATATAAATATATGAAAAGACAAGGATAACATGTTTGTCTGTTTTTCTATTCTGTTTAACTCATCAAATGGTCCTTTGGCAGGTTTAGCCCAGAGCAAAGGGTACACGTCACCATTTGAGAACTGGCATAACTAAACCAATGTTCTCTATAGGTCATTTGGATGTGGCCACCTTGTTTTGAAGGGTAACTCAGCGCCATGTTTAACCTGCTAGTATAGAGGCAGGTTGCGGTTTTAGGCTGACTTCCAATGGCAGTGTTTGTTAAAACTGTCATCAGTTTACTTGCCAATGTCTTAGGTGCTGCCCATGAAAATGAGACTAGTATGTGTCCTGATTCATAATCGCGTCACTGTTCTTACGAACTTGCCAGCCTAAAATACTCATTTTCCTTACTTTGTGGGCATAAGAAGTATGTTAGTTCGAATTTCCATCCCTTTACACTCTGAATTTGTTGCAAGGTCATTAACCAACTTTTCTGACTGGGGAAGATTAGCAAATAAGTAGCATTTTGAGGCAGGGACACAAAACAGAACACAACCTTAGTTGCAGCAAATGGTCAACCCAGTGGAAAAAACAGCGAACCCTGCTGTTATCTTGGCCAAATGACAAAATTACACAACTGTAGAATGGTGAAGCATTTATGAGATCATTGATTTAAAAGTAAATTCCTCAGTGTTTGAATACCATGCTGAACATTTCACTTTCAAACCAGTGTAACAGCATCATTAAACTTCATAGAGTCCCTCCCCTTCTTTCCTTTAGGCCCTCTTTAAATACTGGAAGGTGACAATAAGGTCTCCTCAGAGCCTTCTCCTCTCCAGACTGAACAACCCCAACTCTCTCAGCCTGTCCTCATAGATGAGGTGCTCCAGCTCCCTGGTCATCTTCTAGGCCTTCCTCTGGACATGCTCCAGGAGGTCCATTGTCCGTATGTTGAGGGCCTCAGAGCTGAGGGTACACTTAAGCTAGCTATTAGGAAGAAATTCTTCTCTGTGAGGGTGGTGAGACACGAGAACAGGTTTTCCAGATAACTTGTGGATGCCCCGTCCCTGGAAGTGTTCAAGGCCAGGCTGGATGGGGCTTTGAGCAACCTGGTCTGGTGATCTTGAAGGTCACTTCCACCTCAGTCCCAGTGTGTTCCCTGGTCTAGTCAAGAGGTGGTGTCCCTGCCCACAACAGGGAGGTTGGATTAAATGATCCAGCCTAGGCCATTCTATGATTCTATGATTCTATGATTCTATGATTCTATGATTCTATGATTCTATGATTCTATGCACTTAGCGATATCCTGATCCTCAGTTTTGAGTACCAGAGTTGCGTAAGACTCAGATGACATTGCTGCTGCTAATGTGAACAGGGGACAGCACTGGATGATGACGGGTCCCCACGCGGACATCCAGCATTGTGAACAGAGAAAATGCCAGTGGGCAGACAAGTGGTGGAAGCCCAGAAACCCGCAGCCACCCGTGAGCCCCCCAGAAATACAAAGATTGGAGGAAAAAAAAAGAGGAAGAGTATTTGTTTCATTTGGTGGCAAATAAAAGATCCTTCCAATCCCTGAAGGGAACCTACAGGAAGGCTGGAGAAGGACTTTTTACAAGAGTGTCCAGCGACAGGACAAGGGGAAATGGGTTTAAGTTGAAGGAGAATAGATTTAGATTGGACCTTAGGAAGAAATTCTTCAGTACGAGGGTGGCAAGACTTTGGAATAAATTACCCAGAGATGTTGTGGCTGCCCCCTCCCTGGAGGTGTTCAAGGCCAGGTTGGACGGAGCTTTGAGTAGCCTGATCTAGTTGAGAGGTGTCCCTGCCCATGACAGGGAGGTTGGACTAGATGATCTCTAAGGTTCCTTCCAGCCCAGGCCACTCTGTGATGATGATGATGAGGATCTTCAGTCACAAAACCCACACGCTGACAGAACGTTAGTTACGGCGCGTCACGCGCTGTCAGCAAACCCCAGAAGCACTGTTCGATCGCTTTAGGTCTCCGGCTGCGATGGGCCGGGCACCA
>NW_009701695.1:0-20675 GCF_000703405.1 Apaloderma vittatum
GACATCGAGAAAGTCCTAAATCTTTAGTGTGGTTTATATCCAGTTAAAAAAAGGGAAGCTTTAAATAATACCTGCTTCAAACAAATATAATTTACTAACAGACCTGAAACCCAGATACTCAACCAAGACCCTTGGGTGGGTCTCTCTGTATCCGCACAAAACCCTCTTGAGCGTCGGGGTTGTACGTACCAGGGGTTCGTCTGGAGTCCCAGAGCTTACGGCCGGGGTGCTGGGCCCGGTGCACCATGTGGGAGCAACCTGGCTTCGCACCTCGGCTCTCCCCTTGCCTTGGGCCTGGTTTTACCTTTTTGAAGGGTCAAAGCGCCAGGTGCCATGACCTTGTCAGTGGGGATCGAGGGTGTACCTGCCCTGGCCTTTTCGCTTTCAGGTGCACAGGGTGCAGGAGAAGGACCATGGAATAGGTTATGAGTGAAATACGGAGAACGAAGGGTCTCACTATCCTGGGGGGAATGGCTGTCCAAAGGGATGCACCATATTTTACAGCTATGGGTCATGACCATGAACCTTTTTTGGAGAGACTGTGGGACAAGAGCTGTAGCGCTGTGAGAAACAAGGGGGATTTATCGCAGGAATTAAGCAAGAAAGCGTGACCTCTATATCATAGTGTTCGCATGAAGCAACTGTTTCCTCCCAAAATGATTACTGGTTTGGGAGTATTTGTCAGCACTGGGACAAAAGGGGATTTCTGTCTGCACGTGGTCTGTCCTTCTGCTTCTCTTATTCTCAGGAGAAGCTTCTCATGATTTGGTTTTGCCTGCAGTTATGCATATTTTCAGAAAAGATCATCTAGCAAAAGACTTTTAAAACCAAGAAGGAAGGGTTTTAAAACTCAAAAGATACCTCACTGTTTCAGATATTTCACAGCTGATGTTTTATCCACTTTTTTCCTTCTCCCTCAGCTTGGAAAACAAAAAAGGGCCTATGGGCTATCTCACCTCATTTCTCAACCTGAACTTTTAGTTGTGATTCTCATGCACCATCAAAAGTTACACATGGTGAAGTCCCAATTTTGAATTTTGTATCCAAGCAGTTAAAAATTCAGGTTTTTAAATCTTCTTTAGTACCGACAATTTAGTTTCTAGAGAAAAAAGTATCGCCGCATATCTATCTGCCTATTTGTGCTGTATATTTTATTGTTACATAAAGTCAAGATTAAACAGGATATTTTGTATAAGTCCATCATAATTTACTTAATTATCATTTATATTAAGCTTCTGGTTTTGTGAAATGAAACTGTACATGTGCTACTAATCAATGATCTATGTGAGGTGGCTATTGCTGGGATTAATCCTGACTTTTGCTAATTAATATATGGCACTTGTTTCATTGCAGAGGCATGAATACTTGGAGGGCAGTTTTAAATAAATCAAGGAGGCTAAGATTTTGTATCATGTCCCTGTGACAGCATCAGCTGGTTTGGGTCCTTGTGAAAGGATTCTGAGTCAGTCAGATCTTTGAGTTGCAGCCACCTGCACTTTTTATTATTTGTAAACATCTCCGATCTACTACACACCTTGGAATTGCAGAAGCTGGATTTTATTTGAATTTGAACGGAAACAATACAGGTGGAAAGAGAAAACGTGGATATTCGGATGGAACAGAATAACATCACAAGGTGAGTGCGTGCACGCGTGTATGTGGAGGGACAGATACATGTCTAAATTCCATTTTTTAATGTTTTCCCAACTTTCTACATATTCTTCAGAGACCTTCTGAAGCTGCAGTCTTTTTCCATCAGTTTGAGCCAGCTCCAACATAGTCAGGTTGCATTTATGCAGTGCAGCAGCTGAAACAAGGCAAGCAGGCAACTTTCCTTCTTTCTATCCCACTGCAGCCTTTTAAATGTACATAGCTGTCTCTCAAAAGATCTTAACACACAGTGAAATCTGAATGAACAGCCAGACACTGCCTGTCAGAGTACGTGGCAGGAGGCACCACGGCCACTGCATCTGGGAAGACGATCGGAAACGCGACAAGAACAGCATCCGTGGTTGTCTCACCCCGTTCCTTATCACAGAAGATAAGGCCTTCTTAGAGAGAGAGTGAGTGTTTTCCTCTGACACACTGAATGAAATCAGCGCTCAGGAGCTCTGGGGAATCCTCAACAGAGTCCAGGTTGTGGTCCTTCTGCCTCCAGAGGTGTCAAGGACCACTGAGTCCCCTTCCCGGGGCAGGCAGCTGAGATGGGCTGTGTAACTTGCTGCCCTTGGGCTGCCCAAGTCCATCTCAAGTCTTATTTAAAAAACAAAGCCTGAGCATGTTCAAGTAAAGTTCACAGTTTTAAGCTCCCAAGTTCTTTTTACAAAAACATAAGAGTGAAGTTCTTCACGCGCACACGTTTTCCAGGAATGAAATATAACTTGGGAGTTTTCTTTCAGTGCTGATGTATTCTTCTTAACTCATCCCATTACTGGCATTTCTTAAAAATACATTGTTGAATGAGTTAAGATGGTGTGTCAAGCTGAAATTTGAATTTCATTATTGTTGAAACCTGAATGTTAAAATAACATCGTTTTTTGTCTTTAATTTCCTCTTTTTTATTAAGAATAAAAAATACATGTTTGATGGAAAGTTATTGAAAACATATTCTTTAACCTAAGGACCACCCAGACACAATGTAAATATGTATTTAAGCAGTTTTGAAAAATTATACTGGGTATGTGAGCAATTGGAATACCTCCACAGGAATATTAGTTTTTCTGATGTATCGTCATGTCAATACAGAACTAGATGCATGATCATGAAATTACCAAGTATGCATGTGAAGCAGCCAGTCCTGTAACTTCTTTATCCCTCTCCTTTGGACAAATTGAACTGCTTTCCAAATTTCATTTTTTTCAACTGGAAGCCGATTTTAGTTATGGGAGAACAAAATCAATCTTAACTTCTATGATTTATTCACTTAACATTAATAAAGCTGAAAAATAGCAGCTTCTTTGGTAATGGTAATCAAAATGGGCTCGCAAACCACTGGAATTAAAGTACGGTAACAAAAGTGCTGATAGATCCTTCACTGTAGTGATGCAAACTATTTCTGCCTTATCCGTACTCTGATCTGTAAATAATGTTTCATTCTCTTAGCGAAGTGTGGAGAGTGATTTATTGTCATTGTTAGCGTGCATAGGCAAATAACAGAACACGCTTCTCCAAATAACGGCGTGTAAGTGAAATCCAGTCTGTCACAAGACCAAGAATAATACTGTGGGTTTGAGCCTCCTTCATCCAGGGATCTCAAAGCTCTTTGCTACCAGTAAATGTTGCCTGTTTATTCTCACCCCGCAGATGAGGACCGCTGAGGGCCCAGCAGATCAAGGCTACAATTTTAACAGGGTACTTTTTTTTACAGAAGTGCTTTTCTACTAATTGCAGTGGGAACTGGATTGGATGTCATGTGACTGGATCACAGAAATCATCCACAGAAATGCCCACTTTGACAAAAAAACTTTTTCTTTGTGAGATAGGCATTTGTTATGGCCTCAAATTTTGTCAGTGGTCTGAATGAAGGTTTAATTGCAGAATCACACATTCAAATTCGGTTGAATTCAATTGTTCTCCTATGGTGTCTGGCTGGTACTGCACATACCGTAATACTGTACGCGACTCACACTGGGTAATACTGTAGTTTATTGGTGAAGGTGAGTTTGAGGCACACAATTCCAAAATCATGCGATGTCCAGAGATCCTGCACAGAGCTGTAAAAACTGAGTGCTGGATCCATGGATCACACCATCCCAGGAAATAATCTGGTAGATGTTCTGACGATGATACTATAGAGTTCACCTTGTTCTCTGCAAGGCCTTCCCCTGAGGTAGCTAGGTCTTAAAAGATGTAACCACTGCTGAAAAGGTGGGAAAGTGAGGTTTCTGCGATGTGCATGCCATGCAGTGCCGCTTGATACAGTCTTCGGTCACACAAGCACACTTGCAGTCTCTTGTAGGACTGTGACCTCCTTTGGCATGCAGGCAAGGGGGTTTAATTCATGAACACAGATATTTTATTTCACCCTTCCCATTTAATGCTCAAGGCCTCCTGCCATACCCATTGCATTGCAACCCCATTGTGATGACAGAACTAATTTCCTCCAGAGATTTCCTCCAGTGCTCAGGTCTATATTAAATGAATGCTTCACAACTATTTATTAATTTATTTTCATGTCCTCTGCAGGAAGGAAGTATTTTACCCCCATTTTATGGATGGAGTGTTACTAGACAAAATGGAGACAAAGCATAAAGTAACCACCGCTGTTGGCTGCCCAAATCCAAGCTGCCTACAGCCAACATTTTGAAATATCTAAGAATACTATATGTTCAAAAGTGCAGCTGCAAGTCATCTCAGTATAGGCTGGGTGGATGTTCTGCACCTAACACCAGGCTGCACTGAAAAGAAGGAAACGTGCAGTGAGACACTGAAAAAGTCACTGTGAGTAACTTCAACACTGCACTGGAATTTTACTGTGGTAGCATATTCGGGGCTTTGTCATGATTCCTCAATCCACTGGATGCATTCACTTGTAAGTGACTCAACAAATGAAGGGATGAGCTCACAGAAACCAACCTTCTCTGCTAGTCAGCCCTGGTTTTTTCTCAGAAAGGAAAGATGTATAAACTGTGAAGCTGAAAAAAGAAATTAATTCTGAAAATAAAAATTCTGCATCTGTGTAACACGTATATACATGTGCAGAGCCATTTTTTTGTGATTCTAAAGGGAATACCTACTGCTGCTTACTCTTGTTAACTCTACACATCAAACCTCCAACCAAGAACCATCAACACTTTATCGAATTCCAGTTAATTGTAACTGCTCAAACTCTCAAGCCCATGGATGTCAGTGAGACCACAAAGATGTCTAAAGGCATAGGTGTGAGACAATGGGACAAACATCACTTCAGACCTATTTCTGCTTGCAGGATCTTTTACCATTCATGATGTTACAGGGCTGTAGCCACACATGATTTTTTAAATAATGATTGATTCTCCAGAACTATCCATTAAAATCAAGCACACAACTCAAGCTAGAGATTAAAAGCCTCCTCCTTCATCGCTATGTGTTTTATGGATTTTCTGTCCATTTTTCATTATCCTCCTTTAAAAAATAAGAAGCTTTGCTGATTCCTCCAGAGGACATGAATGTTGCTTCTTTCCTGAAAGCATCTGATTAGGAGGAGGGGGAGGAGGACTCACAGCTCAAAGAGTATAGCAAAGCAGAGAGTGAGGGTCACAGGAGAGAGCTCAGAGCCTGCAGGTCATGCTCAGAGGCCACGAAAGTGCTGGAAAGAAAACCTGCTGGGGAGCAGAGGGGAAGCTGCAGAAATTGCTGCAGCTCAGAAAGTTACTGAACTGACTGCAAATAAAACTGAAAGCAATGTTGGATTCCACACTGCAAGAACATTACAGAAGTTGGCTACAAGCATTTTCTGTTTCAGTTTGAGATTGCTTCCTTCAAGTTCACTGAAAATATACTATCCTGTATTCATTCTAACACGGTCTGGATTTTGAGTTGAAAAGCCATCTGATCCAGTTAGAGAAGTTAATTTTAAGAAAGAGCACATAAAGAGCTTGCGTCTCTTCATTTTCCTCTTTGTTCCGTGATGTGCCCTGTACACCGCTGGATAACCGCACAGTAGTCACAAGGGTTTGCTCAGCTTTGTGTTCAGAGAGGACATGAGGCAAGGGCTTCTTCCAGAAGCAAGATGAGACTGTGTTGGACCAGTCATATGTCCTGGTATGGCAAAATGCATAAGAACCTCAAAAAAATCTCAGTCATTCCCTGCCCAACAGTCAGCTGTCTGAACTGTGAGATACAGTCATTGTTTGAATTGGGCTTTTTTTCACTCCACAATGGAAGTCCATAATTTTGCTTCAGTGGAATAAAGAATAAAGAGCACATGAAGTGAAAAGAGCCACAAGCAGCAGTGAGAACGGCTGTTAAGATGTTGCTTATTTTTTAACATTTGATTTTTGATGTAAATTGACATTGATAATGATATCTTGCTAGTATGAGATCCTACCATAAAACTTAGCTAATTAGTCTTTCCCAGAAAATCGGAAGACACTGCCATGGATTACATCCACCGGTGTATGCAGTTAAATGATGGGAAGACTAAGGAGGCTTACGTTACTACGCAAGCAAATGATATTTTCAGATGGAATTCACGTCACTGCTCTTTCTTTAAAGCAATTTTCTAACAAGCTAAAAAGCTTGTGTTTCACATGCATTTTTACAGAACCTTCTATCATTAAAGGACTAATAAGAAGAAGGAAATGGGAATAATCTACATGCAGAAATGTTGTAGCTGTGATGATTTTTTTTGCTTTTTCATTTTAATAGAAACAAATAGCAGACTGGACACAAGCAGTACTGACATTTAAGAGACAAGAGCCAGAAGGCTGATGACCATTTGCTGGCACATGAACATAACTGAGAATTGGAAAACTATTGAGACTCAGTTCATTTTTCAAAGTATTTTCTAATATAAGGAGGAATAACCTTTCATTGAGGGAAATAGAACACTTCATTTTGGAATATGAGTGGCTGAAATTTGCTTTAATATGTATCTTACCATGACCATTAACCCACCAATTAGGGAATTGTTACCACATCACTTTATATCTGATAACATGATGCTCAGCTTTGCCTTGGTGCCCGCTATAAACCAAACTTTGGAAGAGAAAAAGCCACCTCATCATTTCGTAAGAGGTACCCACTTTGCATTGTGGATGCTCACTTGACGCAAAGTGATCCACAAACTAGGAAGGTTAAAATAAACATGTTTCAAGGGGAAAAGTGTTCATTGGAATAGACCACAGATGCTTGAAGGTGCGCTTGATACTTTATCCATCCTTTTGTCAACAAAATGAGCTTCTATGAACATTTAAAACTTGACTTCATGGTGGGGCTTTTACACTACTTAAAATGTATTTTCCCCAGTCACTGTGTACACATCTAACAAATGTATTCCAAGCTTGGACCAAGAATAAATATTTGTGGCTTGGAGAAAACACAGGAGAGTGTTCCTATCAACTTTTATAAACATGTGAAGTGACTGTAGATAATCCAGCATTATTTATTTTGACATAAAGAGTCCTGTGCTGATACAAACATCCTCAATGCAAAATAACATGTTGCTAGTTTTGTGAACACAAGTTCATAAGCAAATTTCTAGGGGCATTTAAATGAGAAGAATATTAGTCCTAGTAACCAATATCATCTACCTCAGGGTGAAAAGCAAGAGAATTCATCATAAGAAAATGCAAGATGATTTGTACATACCAATTTAATGATGAACACTATTTAGCAGATGATTTTATATACTCCACAAGTGTTTTGTTTTAAATATTCTTCTGTAATACACTTTTCTGATTTCATATGTCCTTATCAGTGTAAACACTCCCTCTTTTATTGAATGCCGGTGTATACTTGAACTCACTGTGGTCTCACAGCAATGAATTCCACAGGCTAAATATGTATTTTTCTAAAGCCTTCCTCTTCATAATTTTGGAGTTCTCCTATTTACAGTGTTCTTGAAAGCTTGCATTATAAGACAGTTACATAGATATTAATATTTTTCCTTTTTTCAGCATTCGTTGTTTTAAGTAGTTTTATCATCTTCATTTTTTATTCACTTCCTTTGTAAAATAAACACATCTAATATTTTCTTCCTCTCTTTAACTAGAAGTTTTACATTCCTTTGCTATATTTTAGTTCATGTATGTTGGGATTATATTATGTGGAGTGGAAAGATGAAAATTGGACAGAGAATTGTAAGAGTAAAAAGAAACTATTTCCATAATGTCATTGTAATATCTTCTATATTAGAGTTCATCCCATTCTTTATGCATCCAAATATTTTGGTTATTATTTTTTTGCCTTTGTGGCCTCTGGTGTACACAGAGCAGGAGTTTCATCTAACTTCATAGTAAAATTATGATATTTTCCTGGAATGGGCACAGTTACGATAGAACTTAATAAGATATTGTACCAGATATGTACCGCTTCTTCCAGTGTATAGCAGATACATATTGCATATTTTAAGTTCTCTAGATAATTTGTTGGAAAGATTGGCCTTACCTCATCTCTCCTGTGTACATCAATTTGATCATAAATATTTGTATGCACAGGCAAATAGAGCTCATGCATGTCCCATGCTTATGGGAGCAATTAAACATCTCTCGTGGGCTGCAGGCGTCCAATTTGAGCACTGGTTTCTTGAAGACTTGCAAACTAATTCCTTATTAGGATGCTTAGTTAAAATCTTTTGCTTAAGGGCTGAATGGAACAAGAATCCTGTTGCCTTTGGGCCAACAAACTGTTTTCTGTTTTGCTGTTTAAAAATGCAATCTACATGGGTCTTATCCTGAGTTTGTGACTTGCAACTCAGAAAAATGTCCATTTTTCTTTCCTTGAAGAAACATAAAAGCATCCCTACATCCTCCAGGTGAGTAGCAACCTGTTCTGCTGGTTAAAGCTTGGAAGCCTCATCCTTGGACCTGTGCCACTTGACACTGTGAGTCAGCTAAGGAGTTTGCCTGTTGATTTTACTTTTCAGCTCAGTCCTTTGGACTTCTGCTAAATGGCAAAGAAAAAAAACAAACTAGCCTGCAGAGAGATTGTTTCTCTCTCTTCTTACCTAACTGCATTAGTTAAAGAATAAAAACAGCCGCACTTCTCCAACAGTTCCCTCAGAGGCCTTGGCAGTGCCAGATGGTCACTTCCAAATGGCTTTTCTCCAACAGGTTCCTCACTCTATGGCCCTCACCTCGGGCAGAAGGAGGCACATCTTCTTCCTCAGCTTGGGCAGGAACTCAATATTAAAAAGCTTCTGATATGCTCTGGGCCCAAACCTTGAAACTATTCCGTCCACATAAGAAGTATTTTATCTGGGTGAACTCCTTCAGATCTGAGATAAATATGAGGGCAATGTTTCTAGGACCAGGCAATTCGTCTCCTAACAAGGAAGAGTGATAGCAAAATCTAACTCATCTAAGCACTTCATATGAACAGATGATCTCACTTTTGAAATTAAATCTGATTTTTATCATACAGTCACAGCACTTTTAATCAAGAGAAAGGAACCCCTGAAGGAGCCATTTGTTTAGTTAGTGCAGTTCCTAAAACTCCTCTGAGTACCAGCATGAACAGAAAACCACTTGAACTGTTAAGTCAGAAGAGACTAAAGCCTATACTTTAATGGGACACTGTTTCCTCCTTTCCACCTTCTGAAAGCACTCCCAAACCAAACGCACAATGCCTAATTCTCCTGGGCTAGTCTTCTCTCAGTGAGTGCAATCTGCTGGCACCTGAAGCCAGGGGCACAAACAGGCACATCTAATTTAGGAAGAGAGAGGGTATTTTCTCCTCTTGTCATGAAACATTAAGTTTACGAAATATTTTTTTGCTAGTATTGAAAATGTCCTTGATTTGGAAGCTTGTCTGCATCAGCATGCTGCCCTCTGCTTGTTATTCCTTCTTTGTAGAAAGGGAATTCACAATGTTATCTGTATGAAAAGCTTTCAGGTTTGATTTCTTTAGGTTTGATTTTTTTCCCCCTCTCTTAACTGCTGAACAGTGCAAATAACCTGTAGATCTCTGCTGAGATAAGGAATAGCAAAGGGAATTTTTGCTCAGGGCCTCTGTGTTCAAACAGACTTGGGCAGCTCCTAATAAACCATGTAATCAAGATTCAGAAAATGACCTTGCCCTACCTCTCCTTTTGAGCCCCCAAGTAAATGCCTCTTGGACTGTGGGTATTGAAAGTTAATGAGGCTGCGGCTAGAGTAAGTCGCATACAAGATCATGGACGAAGCACAGATGGCTGAAGAGGATCACAGACAGCTTTCCTCTTAGAGAGAAAGACATGGAGCTGGCAATGAAGTTCAGCCAGGACCTAGGTAAAGAGGGGGGAGTCCCGATTCCCACAAATTAGCTTGATGGACTCAGCCTGTCGGTCAGCATGAAACTGCTCATTTTCAGCACTGCATTAGCCATAGTCTACCTCAAGTTTTGCACTCCCCGTGCCATGTGCTGGTGCAATCAGGCCTTTCCTGGACTTACCCAGATGGCAAAATATGACACTTGCACAATGTACAGATTTAATAACAGTTAGTACATTGCACTGGGGGGAAGGTACTGGATTGGGCACGTGATCGATCATGGACTATCTGGCATTTAGCAGCTGGAGCTGCAGAATCAGTGACAGTCCTTTTTAGCTCTTTGAACTAGGCTGAATCTAGTTATTTAATTAATACTCATTTTCTTTGATTAAAAAGTTCCTTGAGCTATCACAGACACCCTTCCCATCGTTCTGTCCTCATCCTAAATTGAACTGGCTATGTACCAAAATAAAAGCAAGAGTCAAAATCCATGAAGAACTAGTATTTACCTTGTTACAAATCTCAAGAAAAGCAAAGCAAAAGAGCTTAAATATTCATGTAAAAGTGATGCAATATCAACAGTAATATCAGTGTACAGATATATTTTTTTCTTTGAAGCATGCATTTATGATTTATGACCAGCAAATTCTTACACTTGCCCTATATACTGTTTCTAAACGTAAAACAAGGTTAAACACAGTTGACAACTTGGAACACAAAGAATCATAGACTGGTTTGAGTTGGAAAGGACCTTAAAGATCATCTAGCTCCAACCCCCCTGGCATGGGCAGGGACACCTCCCACTAGACCAGGTCACTGAAAGCCCTGTCTAACCTGGTCTTCAACACTTCCAGGGAGGGGGCTTCCACAGCTCCCCTGGGCAACCTGTTCCAGTGTCTCACAACCCACACAGAAAATAATTTCTTCCTAATATCTCATCTAAATCTCCCCTCTTTCAATTTGAAACTGTTACCCCTTGTCCTATCACTACACTCCGCAATCAAATTCTTTCCAGAGCCTTCTCCAGGCTGAACAACCCCATTCTCTCTCAGCTTGTCTGTCAACTAATCTGCCTCTGTGTCAGCCGATCTGTCAATTGAATGTAAACGTATGACAAAGCCGAGATATCGTGTTAAAACAATTAGAAGATCCACTGCACTTAATTATCAAGAATGCCCTTATATCTGAGCTCATGATCAAAGAGTTTCCTTGGAGCATCTGTGCAACCACACAGCAAGTAATATATCCTAAATGGCTTTATAGCTAATGGAGAATGACACAAAATGCAAATCTCTTATTAATCTGGATTAAGCAGAGAAAACAAACTTGTTTTAAACCTAGTCTTATAAACAGAAGGTCTAATCCTGAGCCTGCTTATATAAGGTGTTAAACTAAATACAGTAGAAATGGTATGTTTGTTCAGTGGTGGAGAACAAAGCAGGAGGCAGCCCTACACACTGCCGGAGAGGGGCTTGCTCTTTGCAACAAAATATGGGTCACGAGATCACACACACAGTTAATAAGCCAAAATCAACACAGGCAGGGAACATTAAGCTCATTTGTTTAATTATTCACTACAGGCAAAGTCTGTTGTTCATATGATTTCAGAATCTGGGCAGCAGTGTTTTGCGCTGGATCGATCCCCATGCAGATCCGCCTCTAGACCAAACAAGAGAGTTGCTGATCCAAGCAATGGCCACATCTAAGAACTTTGGATAAAGTAGTATTTAGCTTTTGTCTAGGAGTTATGAACTGTCTGCAAGGTATAATGGCTTAAATTGACACATGCCAAAAGATCACTAAACTTTCAACAGCTGTATTATATATCAAAAAGCATTTTTATACATAACATTCACGAGGAATACAATAACCACTAAAATCATATCCATTTAAACACTCAGGAATTCGGCAAGAATCTTGATTATTGTTTCCTGAAGAACGTTTGTCATTAAAATATGCTATTTCAGCTACGTGGAAGCATTTCATGCAGACATGTCAGTGTTAATAGGAGTTTAAATGGAGTATTTTATCACATCTCATATTAAGCTTTTGGAAAGATCAAGATGATTTTTTTTGGATTGTCAGAATTTGTGTGGCTGGAGAGAATTTTGTTCTGTGACATTCTTCCAAAGACTTGCATTCAGCCCACTATGAGCAGAAATAGATGCCCAAACTTCAAGACCTGTCAGGAAACTGAGTAGTGATCCCTAAGCCAAGGTGACATCAGCTAATGTCCCTCAGGTATTAACAGAGGGATCTGGCCACCAAACTGACTCAGCGCTTGCATGAGTAAGAACTGATGGAGGATGTCAGGCATCAGATTTTCTACAACAATGAAGAAAATAATGATTACCTAGTAAAACTGTTTCTAACTCAAAGCATAGAGTAGGCAGAATAAAAAGGCTATGTTCCTGTGAACATATTCAGGCACTTAGTGCATGTCTGGACACTCAGGAGCCCTGATCTCTCTCAGCTGGCCCATGGATTTCAGTATTTAAGTAGCTGAGCAGGAGCTTGCAGGCTCAGCACTTTCGTACATCAGGCCACCTGTTGAAGTGCCTAAATATAGTCCTGCAAGCTTAACCTCACGCTTGACAACCTTGGCTATTACAAACTGCTATTACACCTCTGGCGGTTATTTGAAAAGCAGTTAAAGGATCCCATGGGTCAGGAAACCAGCAGCAAGACAACTCCATTTCTCTCTGTGCAGAGTGAAAGGCAAAGCTGAACACATTAGCAAAATAATATAGTGAGATCTAGCAAATAGCCGAAGCATAAGGAACGACCGTGTTATCACTTACCACTAAAGCAGATGCCCAGCTGAAGCTTCCTACTGAAAATCTAATGCAAACCGGTCTGTACCAACTTCATTTAGTGGCTGTGTCCTGTTTAGGCTACCAAGGGATAAAAATCTAAACTCTGGTACATAGTTCAAATATGGAAACCTGTAGAGGTTCTCCAATACTGGATGCATCTCTTTGTCTCTCCTTGTAAACATGGATTTATTTTGTGAACCTGCCAAAGTGATTGGAGAACAGATTTTAGTGACTAAAATCAAGAGTCTCTAAACTCTAAAGCTGTAATTATTACACAAAGGGATGCTTGCATGTGACTGTTTTTTAAACAAAATCATTGCAGCAGCATAAGTAGATTGATCTGTGTACAGATGTAACGTTAATGAGGAGACTTACACCAACGCAATTATTCCACTACTTTTGCAGAAATGACCACTTCAGTCTTGAAAAAAACCCACAAACCTTTTATATTGCTAGATCCACAGAGATATTACATCTGTGTACAGTTGTGTGTATATTATGCAAACAGCACTGCTACCATTTATGTGAACGCAGCCCTTGGATCAGCAATTTCCACAAGATCGTCAGGCAGCATCTTGTCAATAGGATTAGCTCACCTTATTTTCAAAGTTACAGAGGAAAAAGATATGGGTTCTCAGCACACATAAACAGAAATACCGTTGAAGTACAATCACTTCTCAACTGAAAATCTGTTCTGTCCTGAACAGGCAGAGGACCCAGAAGACTGGAGAATAACGTGGTATTATAGAAGGAAAAGCTGGAGCAGTTGTGACAGTCAGTGTGCCGCCCTGCTGGGGGTACTTGGTCAGAGACCACGAGCTCTGAAGAACACATTCAGCACGTCTTGATTAAACCAACACGGACGGCACAAGTACTGAGAGCTATTCCCAGTGAGATCTTTGAACCTTGTTTATGGCTAGCTGGCCCCTGACAGCAACCACCTGACAATCAGCGATGTGCCCCCCGTGACTCCAGCTGCTTGGTGTCACGCAGCTGGGGAAGCGCGGCCTCCAGCCAGGACACCAAACGCAACCAGCAGCATCAAGCCCCAGTTCCCATGCAATGCCTTTACACCCAGCAACGTGCCCCATGCACATCACCACCACGTTACTTTAGACTGGTTGCCAACCAGTCATGCAATAACTTTGTTTTTACACCCTGGAGATTGTTGCAGCTGGAGAAAGTTACTCCTCAGAGACACTTCACTCACAGACAAATGCTGAGCTGTCACACAGATAGCTTCTTTGCTACCAACTTTCAAATGCTGATGTTTTTCAAGGAACCTTACTCTTAAATAGAAAAGATGAGGATCACACAGGGTCAGGCTGCAGGACTTATTCAGTTGCCTGATGGATTGCAATATGCCTAGAGTAGAGGTTTTGGTCCTATTTCACCTCCAGTTAATTGATTACCAATTAACTTGAGTTAACCAAATTCAACACTAAGCACTGGTCTAGACATGCCACAAGTGTTTGTCCCAAGGCATTCTGAAGAAAAACCACAAGTATTTGAGTCCTCGAAGAAAAAAATAAAAAATAAAAAAAATGCGTGGAATACCCAGACTAGCATTTTCAATCGTGCTTCTAGGTCAAGTTAGCATTGTGATTAATTACTATGGGGTAAAGGGTACTAAAAATGCTGACACTGATATTACTTAATAAATTTGGTGTTCCAGATTGCCATTGCCAGAAAAATTAATTCTTTTGTGTCACTCCGAGCTGGTGGGGAGATACATGAAAATTCACTGATCTCAGGGTATAAGGTTATAATAAATATGCACTTGGGGTAAAATAAACTTAGTTACACAAATATTAGCAACTTTCTTGTTTGTAATTTCTATGTGTTGCTTAAAATACTAACAATGTATTTACATTACAGCTTTGCTTAGGTATGTCAATTAAATGAAGCTTAACAGTCATAAACCACCAGGAATGTAATGAAGAAAACTAGTATTTGCTTTACTACCTTTTTCCATACTTTAAAATATTGACGTAAGCTCAGTTTTTACATTCTTATGCCTTTCCCGTCTTTTAAGTATCCCCCCTTTGTCTTCTTAAATCTTTGTTCTTCATGGGTGGGAGCAAGCAGCTCCACATCACAACCTGTTCCAATTAAACTAATATGAAGAACAACATTGTAATATTTTCTTTGACTGACATCTTCCAGAAATAAGTGTTATGATCAAATGATAAGCCAGTTCCTGCCCCATGCACAGCACATTTATGTGCTTAGGTGCAGCCTCCCACAGCTCTGCTGCCAGCCAAGTGGAATATCTCATGTTTTTTTGCAGCTTGCACCTAAACATTTTATTCCCTGCCTTTCCACAGGCAAACCTCTCGGCTTCCTTCTGTTACATGAAGAAGTAGGGGCAGACGTCTGGGCTTTGGCTCTGTCACAGACACAGAAATCATGGAGTTGCATAGACAAGGAGGAGAAATTAGCATTATGCTGTTATCTGGAGAATAGACCTTCCTGAGAGTCCCCTTCAGTACAGAGCATGAAGAATCCCTTCTAAGGGGCATGATACCTCCCCTCTACCATCCCACTGTGTTCTGGGGGGGAATTAACAATGTAAACCTCACACTGAGAGACCAGGATCTAGTGAGTTTAGGAGAGGAGGCTACGGGATCTTATCTCGCACCCAGGCTGACCTGCAATGGAGTAACTCACGCATGGAGATCCCATCTGTGGTACCAGCTTCCAAAACTCACTTCTGTCCCTCTCCTGCACGTGGAACAAACTCTTTCAGAAAACCCCTGTACTCATAACCCCACATCTAAATGAGATGTGCAAAGAGAGGGATGACAGCAAATACAAAGACAAGAGGATTAATCAGGTAGTGGCAAGAGCAAAGCTGCTCTGTGAGGAGGAGCAAGGTGGGAGCTGAAAACGGTCACAACATAGACAAAGGCCTCGCCAACAACACATAGCCCTTGAGCAGGGCAGGTAGAGGACAGGACAGCCACAGGCTTCACCAGCACCCTACTGAGCCCTAGAAAACAACATAAAAACTTGGGTCTAAGAACAGCTCAATAAAACTAGCAACAATGTTAAAAGATCAGAAAGTAGCACTAGGAACAGATGTATCTACTCCTCCAGAAAAGAAAAACAGCCCCTGAGCTTACATAGAGCCCTGGACCCACAGGTAGGGCTGTGGGGTAGAGGTGAACATGGTCAGGGTCATCAAAGCCTATTAATGCCCTTGGGGCCCTGCCCACAGGCTGCCACAGCCAGCTGGGTGTGTCCTTCTCCTTATAAATGCATGAGGTTGGAAGAAGACCTGCTCTCAGAGGCTTTGGGAGAGTGTGTGGGATTGTGCTTTGAAGGTACTGATCTATTCTGTAGCTCTACTAGTTGCTGAGGTAACAGAGCTTCTCTTGAAATAATTTTTTTTAAAAAGTAAAAATGTTGCATTTAATACTCTAGTTACTTCTGTCTGAGGTTTTAGGCTTATGTGAGCTAAGCTGACATTTGAGAAGGTCTAGGTGGTAAGATTTTGGTGGGGGAATATGGAAAAATCTAGAGGAATTTGCAGGGACTGTGAGTGCTTAAGGCCGTTGGTTACTGGGTTGATGTGGTCTGCAATAGGAAAAGGCCCCAAATAACACCGGTCTCTCTTGGCAGGTTGTTTAATAGTTGGGTTGTGCTTTTTATGAAGCTGTGCCTTTGGTACCAGCTGGCTGGAAGGGTGTGCTTGCTTGCCTCTCACAGGTACTGCTGGCCTTGTTTATGAGAAAAGCACAACAATACCTGTTGGAATTGGGTAAGCAGGGAATGGGAGTGTGAGAAGGGGTTGGATTGCTTTAGTGGTGGAAGCTGAAATTAGCAAAATATGTACAGGCCCACAGGTGTTATTGTTGCTGACAGAACTCTGCCTGTTGAAAGGAGGTAACCCAGCACTCTTGGAGAAAGTTGGTGTAATGCTAAAGGTCTTGTTACAGGGCTTCATTCACTCTCTTTGTGAGTGAAACAGAAATGAGGTAGAAACCAGTCTGCCTACTGGTTTCCCAGAATCACAGAGCAGTTGAGGTTGAATGGGACCTTTAGGGGTCATCTTGTCAAACCACCTGGCTCAAGCAGGACCACGTAGAGCTGGTTGCCTATGTCCACAGCAAGATGGCTTTTGAATAATGTGAAGGAGGAGTGTGGTTTGGGCTTGGTGCAATGAGGACAGAGGTGGGTTTACACTTGGAGGAAGAATAATGAGCTCCTTCCAAAATTTGTCTTGGACTTGGGCCTCTCTTATGCTTAATGATGGGGCAGCTGTTAGGGTGATTGGAGCACTGGCAAGATTCAGGGGCTTCTGCAGACTAAAATGATGGTTATGAAGGAAAGATAAATTATGATGGCTATTCTTTCTTTGTGAAAGCCAAATGAAAAGTGTTACTAATACTATACATTAGAGGTGTCATGCTTAAACTCTCTGTAATCTGGGTGACTTCTTCCCCACTGCCACCTTTGAGCCCCTTGCTGTGTTTCTGTAAACTCAGGGAGATGGGCTCCCTTGCCTTTTCCTTGTACTGGTTTCTCACTAGGATGTGAAATTTAAGCCTTAGTGACTTTGTCTTAATGTTATGCTTTCCATGTGGTTTGTATTATATGCTGGAATAAAGGCAATGTTCTAAAAAAAAAAAATAAAATCACTTACAGGATACAAAAGGATGGATGTGCTTGGCTGTTACATCTTTGATAGTCATAATACTACATAGTCTAACTTGTTCCTTTGTTCCAAGAACTTAATTTGCAAAAAGCCAAATGCTTCATTTAAAATAAGGAAAGCGAGTTTCTCATTGTTGTGTCTCTCACTACACCCAGATCCAGTTACCTGTTTCTCAACCTTTTCATCATATTGAATCAGGAGCTGCAAAAGCCATTGTATCCTTTCACCTGAACATATGTGCAGCTGTGTGTTCATGGTATAGCTACTTTTCATTGAAATATGCCTCTTTCAGAAAGGAAAAAAGGACTTGGCTGTAGCTTATAACCTTCTTTATTCCCACCTAAGGTTTTTAGTGTTTGAGTTTGTGTCATCTGATAGCTGTGCTTCCTGGAGGTGTTGTATCCATATAAACATAATTACTGCCTATTTTCTATGTGACTTTTTTTTTTTTTACCTTGCTTCATTCTGAATAATGCAGACTCTCACTCTTTTATCTGGATTTTGATTTTCTCAGAGCTTGTTTTACTTATGGTATGGTAATTTAGAGCCTCAGATGGTCTCAGGTCATCATAAATATTTTTTTTTCCTGAGAATAGCAAAAAAACCTCCTCAAAGTTATGGAAACATCTTTCCTGACCATGTTGTTATTGATAAGCTTTTCATGCACAGTTTCCTAATAATGCTTAGTTATCATAGAGGAGGATGGTCTCACTGGGTGTAAGGCTTTTCCAAATATGTATTAGAGTTCCTCCACTGAAGCAATTGCAATATAATACCTAAAGCAGACACAAAATGGAAAATAAAATAAAAGGAAGCAGGTGCTTTTTCTGGAGCCCAGCACACATGGGAAGTCACCGTGCCAAGGGGGCGCTGGGATGCTGCTACATCCTCAGGCAACTACTGTTTGATGCCGCCTGCCTACCCCCAAGGCCTGCCAAGTAGCCTCCTTACTTAAACTGCCAGCGCCTCTGCCCTCCAAACATACGGAGAAATATTTTAGAAATTTGGATATTTATATGAAGATTTAGGGTGCTCCCAAAACTTCAGCTCCAAGTATGTAAGTTGCAGCTTTTTTAACCTTGTGAAATTGGGTGTAGAGCACCAAGGGCAGTATTTCATAGGTGCTACTATGGAACAGTGAAGTATGCAGAGCAGTACTGGGTTTTAGATGAGAATGATTATTTACTATTTAATAAATTAAATACAGGCTTTATGTAGTTACTGTGCTGAGAAGAAAGGGAACTAGCAGGCCTTACTGTGCTGAAAATGACTGATTTCTTTCCTAGGCCAAGGGTGCCACCTGCAGCACCAAGTCTGCCGCTGAAAATTAGGTACAATAAAACCACGGCAGTAAATGAAAGTGAATGTAATTTTATTATTTAAATAGTATAATGGACAAATTCACAGGGCTTAAATTGGAAAACCTTAAAGAAATGTAAATCAAAGTGTCTCTTATTTGCCTCTAAATCTCACTGAGAAGTTAATGAACAATCAAAATGAGTAAATGAATTGAAAAAGATAGTGCTTGAAGTAGTAAGAAAATGTTTTGTGGATTTTTAGGTGGGATATACCCAGAAATATGTGAAGAGGCATCATGAATATCAAATATATATTGCAATTAAACTTATTTTAAGGAGTCCTTATGAGTCCTCTATGACTCCTTAAGACATGGAAACTTTGACTACTATTTAAAAGTGTATTTGCAAATATATCATGAGTATTCATCACCAAAATAGATGGAAACCCCTTAATTCCTAAGTAGTTAGATTCCATAGTCGTTTGTTTCTGTAGATGAACTTCTATCCCATATATCTGGGTACTTGAAATTGGAGAAAATTTGCAGCCTATTACAGATCTGGAGTTTGAAGCTCCCTTTAAAATATTTAAAATTAATTTTGGAAACACCTCAAGTATATTTTACACTTTAACAGAGTAGTGCATGCAGTCACTCAAATCATCTGCAGATGGAAGCTGATCATTCAGGAACTTGGAGAAACAAGAAATCTGCAAATAGGAAAAAAAAAAGCCAGATGGTGGCAGCAGCTCTGGCATCTTTGCCTTAGATTGCTAAGGATTTATACAAGACATTACAAGGAAACTACTATGCTAACCCTGAAAACCCTGGTGGCCTTGGGAATTGCTCTAAGCAATTTTGTTTTATTTACTACCAATGTGAGTTGGAGAGAGTGTTGTTTAAAGGCCAGAGGTTATTTTATTATCGAGGCTCAAGGACGAAGTAAGCAGCCTGTATTTTAAGACTGGATGGAATAATAATCAATTTTTTTTTTTAAAACAAGACAACTTTGCTGCTCTACTCAAAAAATACCTGAAACCAGAGTATGATACAAAAGCACTCTGAAGTGTCTTTATGCAAGTTTCTACTTTTTCTGAAGTACCTTCTGCAGGAGTTCTAAAGGAAATAACACTAAAAAAAATCCTACTGGCTTCTAGGCTGATAAAAAATCTAAGGTAAGAAAAACATGGTCATTAAGATCATCTTGGGAGCTAGGTGCTGTAAGTCAAGAGGATGCTGTTGACATGGTTCTTTTGGTCAGGAATTCTTCAAATTGAGCAAAAGTTGAAAACAAATGGAAAATTAAAAGGGGCGTATAACGAGCTTCTAACATAAGGACTGATTTTAAAAATGCTCTCTATTAGGCACAGCCAATTTACTCAAAATAGGACTGTTGTGGTTAACATGGTTATCAAGAGTAGAAACGCGTTTTGTAAGTTCAGTTAGTTAAAGGCAGAATGGAGACTTAAGTTCTCATTGAAGGATCTGGAGGGGTGATGTCAAAGAAAACGGAAGGAAAAGAGTTTTGTTGCTTCTGCAAAAAGCTTTGAAATCCCAAGAGTGGGTCTTCAGACAACAGGAAGTAGTGTAGCAATTTGCATTTCTGTCCCCTTATCAATGTTTTTCAATTGTAAAAATTTTCATTAGGTAGTAAAGGCTGAAATATTAAAAAATCCCTTTTAACCCTATGGGACCTTACAGAGGAAAACCTAAATTTGGGATAGGATGTTTCAGTCATGTCTGATCATGGTGTGATTTGAACACTTGACTTGAATTCCACTTCACTCCATAGCAAGGCAGTGAGTCTGAGGTAGGTTGCAGCCCAGCAGGCTTTTCTGTTTCTTTTTCAGAAGCTGCACAGTTTAAGGACTGGCCAGGCCAGCTTGGGTAGCTTAAGCCACTTAGGTCTATGCATGTACCAATGGGGAATAACTGGCCTTTATGCCACCTGGCCTGTCCAAACCCACTTCTCAGCAGCAACACCGCCTTCTCTTCCCTTTCACGTTACCTGAGAC